>NC_135568.1:822500-880000 GCF_964340395.1 Glandiceps talaboti
AATATCACAGTTTCATGACTGAAATATTTCAAGTATTGTTGAGATGATTTTGAGAATCGTACTAATCTTTTACAAAATCTGGGAATAATTTGAAACAACTTCATGAGATGACTACCATTGCAAGACTTTAAATTTCTACAACTGTAAAATATTATGATTTACCAAAGGCATGCTTCCTTAATAACCCTAGTACTCCACATACCAACAATTCCAGCAAAGATCAGGATTACTAAAAAAGTGTTTTTGGTCAAAGAAAGTTACAAAAAAATCACACATTTGAACAACGTCCCCTACAATTCACACACCATACAGTTAACATTAAACATAGTTATTATTGTATGGGTATGTTGAGTAGTGTGTTTTGTCCTGACGGTAGATACGCCACATTACGTGACATTGACAACTGGTGGGCTATATCTTCTGCTGCTTCTATTTTTCTCAATTCGACCAATCCTTCTCCTGTGTCTTGAAATGCTGTGGCCAACATGTCAGCTGCTTTAGAGTCTCCCTCTGCAATAATGATGGTGGCTAACTTTTGCTGTTCTGCCTGTAAAAAGCAATTACAAATGTACCATATTACAGTATCTGAATTTACAGTTAGTTTCAATACTAGCCCATGTAAACGAAAGAAACTAAAGTTTTGCCACTGAGGGCGCACTCTGGTGGCGCAAATTATGGGCAACCCAGATTGCAGCAAAGATTGAATACTATATATCTGTTAACGATCAAATTAAAACACTGATTATGATAAAGAGAATTATACTGTATTACACTGCTCAGTGAAGTTGATTGTTATCGACATTTTATTTGTATTCTGTGGATTGACAGATAAACAGTACATCATTGCAGTGTTACTCAGAATATTTGAGTCAAAATTCCACAAGTTAATTCCTGCTGTACAAAAATATTTCATACAAAATAATGACAATCAAGCAACATAATGCCTACATTTTGTGTGTAATTTGTTTTTTTGTCTCTTTGCGTGGAGCAAAAGAGAAAATTTCAATGAGGACAATACAGCTATACTGAATTGAATTTGTATATTCTGGTTCCATTATTATTGACATTTCTTACCTTTTCTACTATAAACCTGGCCTTTTCTTAAGACATACATATATCTTACCTTTTCTACTATAAACCTGGCCTTTTCTGCTTCTTGCTGGGCCACTTGTTTCAGTTCTACAGCTAGGGTGAATTCTCTACCAAACGTTAAGTGAGTCTGAAATTGAACAAAAACAGGATTATATCTTTTAATTCACAATTCATCTGTAAATTTTAGCTGACAGTAATTAGTCCTATTTCAGATATGTTAAAATAACTAAAAAGAAAACATTACATAGGTAAGATACAGGCAATAGGTAGTTAAATCTACCTACATTCCCATGCCCAACAAAATTTTGACATGTTTAGAAACTGAAAGTTTTACCAAATGCCCCTTTCTGTTACCAAGGTTTACAAACCTTAGCAACAGCACTAGAGATTTACTACTAGATATTTGTCTAACAAGCAAATAGAATTGTACTTGTACACTGCTCAGAGTGATAAATTGATATCAACATTTGTATTCTGTGGATTGACAGATAAAAAGTACATCATTGCAGTGTTACTCTGTACATCTATTGGCCTTTCACTTGTCAAATGTACTAGCCATACTAAACATAAAATCAAAATGCAGTAGGTAAAGTTTAGAGAACTTTCAGTCAGCTTTAAGTACGCGGTGAGTTTATGATAAACACAGTTTGTAATCCTTAAAGTAGAATGTCCATATGGCTGGTGCTGTAACTTTGCTAACTTTCATCTACTCTGGGAGTTAGTGCAGTCACAACACCAGCAACATGAACATTCTAATAACTGATCATAAACCATTTTTATCATGAACTCACCTCTTGTATTGGTGGAATAAAAGAATACTACACAACAGGTAAATAATAATTGAACCAAGCTAACAATGGTTAATAGTTGAGCCATAAATGAATGATAAAACAATTCATGCAAAAACACATTTATAAATACCCACAATCCAAGATATTCAGTTCAACAGCACTGGATGACTCACCAAGTGTGAAGTCTTAAGATTTGTATTAGATATGTAACATTGATATTTTTGTCACTTACAATAGAAATGTCGTCCAATATGAGACCAAAGTTGGCAGCCCTGTCAATTAATTCTTCTCTAACTTTGAGTGACACAACCTCTCTCTGAGTGATTAATTCACTGGCATCAAACTGGGCCTGTTTTCAAATAAACAACAAAATAGTGGAAAATCTTAAACATCATTTAACATCATTATATATGAATATATTAGAAGGTCTGTTTAACTGCTCAGAGCCAATGCCTCAACATCATTGTGTTCTGTGGATTGACAGATTGGAATACATCATTGCAGTCAACATTGCACTGAGGACTTTGCTTACAAGAAGGTTGCGAGGTCAGCTATTCATAATCATATATGAAAACCCCTTTTGGTTCTACTTTAAATCAACATTCCTGAGTAAATGCAAGACTAAACTGATCCAATAGAAAGGGGTGGACTGGTCAAAAACGCCACAGAAGGATCTGTTAGAGGAATATAACTAAACAGAAAACTTTTTAAACAAGGACTTACAACTACTGCTTTTAGGACTTCATTGGTAATAGATGGAAGCACTCTCTCATCATAATCTTCACCTATACTGACATACATCTGTGGTAACCTCTCAGGCATTGGTTTGAAGAGAATACGAAGGGTAATATTAACATTCTGTAAATCTTTAAAAAAATAAAATATCAAAATATTATACCATCTATTATAATCTGATTTTTTTCAAATAGGAAATTGAGATGATATAAGTACTTTTGATTGAATTGGTAAAAGACACGGGAGAATCTTAATATTCTCAACACTGCTCAGAGCCAATGGTGCGAGATTTGTTTCAACATCACTGTGTTCTGTGGATTGACAGATAAGAATACATCATTGCAGTGTTGGAATTGACAGTGCTTTAATAGCAGTTGTCCAGGGCATAGTCTTCACCAATTTTACAAATTTATACAAGGTCCTCTTCAGGTCAAGTCTAAGTAAAAGACAATGGCTATGGCATGATTAAGGTCCATCCTGGCTGTCTTGGTTAATATTGACTGGAGGTGTTGTACAGTACACTTTGCAAATATTTACCACCACCACCACCACCACCCCCCCACCCCTCACCTCCTAACACCCTTATCGAGAAAAATACAAACAAAACAGATAGCATGTTTACATGTACCTTTTGTGCCGGTAACCACAGGAACATTTCTTGGTCTGTCACGACAGTCAAAGAAAATAGGTTTTTGTACCCATGGGATTAGAAAATGTGTTCCTTCACCTGAAACTTCGGGTAATACTCCTCTAAGTCTGTCAAATATTACTGCACGGTGAGCTGCTTCCACTGTGTAACAAATGTAAAGTGATTTGAATTGAGAGTAGTCCATATAGGTAATGTACACCTATCCAACACTGATGATCAACTTTTAATAAGGACACATCACAATCATAGTTATAATACCATTTTTTTCTGTCATATAATGTCTGATGCACTGACCCAATGATGCTCAGATCTGTTAACAGGATGAGAGTTAGTCAGTATTTCTGGAAACTTTTAGAGTTGAATGTTCACCATCCCATTTTTCATTGTGTGTTTGTGCTTATACAATCTATTTTTTTACAATCTCAACACTGCTCAGAGCCAATGGTGCGAGAGTTTGCTTCAACATCATTGTGTTCTGTAAATTTACAAGAATACATCATTGCAGTGTTGGATTGTTACATGTGTATCATTAACAGGTTACTATTCAATAAATTAATATGAATCTACACATCAGCACATGATGTTATATTTAATTCACCCTATAAATTATAATTCCCTAAGTTCCATTACAGTTCACAGGTTTTGCTAAACTCTTTTTGGAGAAGATTGGTAGTTTCTTTAGTTTAGGTATAAGATGTAACCAAGTTTGTTTGTATTTTTAGCTTCTGTGGCTGAGAAAATGTCTACTGTTGCAGACTTACAACCTTTATATGCATATTTTAACACAATCCCAATAGTGCATCTGGCTATAACTGGTCAGAAATCCCCCCCCCCCCCCCGAAATTATTTAGGCATGACGTTGGTGTATCATCCTATATTGAATATTTCCCACTGTTTGATTTTTAAGTGATTATACGAATGAAACTGATCAAAATCCAGATTAAGTATACGTACATGCAGATATATTGATAGTCAAGTTATGCAAACTCGTGTTATCAAACCACGTGATGCAACTTGCATGAAAGATTTCACTAGACACTACACTGAATATAAGATGGCATCGTAACTCAGCAATTTTAACTAGTGCAGGTTTGGGTTTTTTTGGAAAAGAACACTGTAGCTTACCGTTATACAATGCAGAATTTACCACTCCACCGGCAAGTGCCAGACCAAGACCAACTTTGCCAAGAGTGTTGAATAAACTCGTCAGGCCAGCCGCCATTTTGGATTAAAAGTAGGGCTAAACCGTGCTAATGTTCGTGAGCGCACTCTCTTATAAAACTGACCAATTTGTCAGAATTGTTACAAAACCCTTTTCTCACAACTCTCCTGAAATCACATACAAATTCCTTTGAGAAATGCAGTGTCGTAGTAAATACACCGCAAACGTGGTCCCATTCGCAAACGTGCGTGCTGTTCCGTAACCTGTTAATCAGCGCAGGCGCAGTTATGTCCTCGTTCTTGTAAGTTGCATTATGTCCATATTTCATCTGTAGTTTCACCTTATTAAAAATTACAAGACTTAATACAACATGCCATACATTAAATCACACATTTTAGTGTTTATTAGTAATTGGACAAAAAAATTTAATTACAAATAAATATATACATTATTTTGCTGGGTTTGAAAGAGGCTAGCTTTGACCCTTGACCGCAACCAGCGTGCGTCTTCTTCCTGATGCAAACACGTTGTCCGTGGTGAAACCATACCGTTTTAAAAGGTGAGTGTCCCTTCACATTTCGTACATATTGAGCAATCTGTGTAAAACAACGACGACAAAAAAGTCTGTGTGAAATCTCAAAGCAACCATATCGAGCGATAGTAGCTTGATGTTTTAGTGGTTTCATTTGTAGCTATTAACGTTGAAAGTACGTTTGATTTCGATTCTCTGGTCAACTTGAAGTCACCACATTGTCTGTGACCATTGCATTGGACCCACGTGTAATATCGTGGTGAATGAATGACATATACAACCTTTGGTATAATACGACAACAAAATTAACTTACAAAGTATCGTTACTTGCATTGTAACTCCTGATTGTACCAATTTTCTTTGGCAATGAAAGGTAAGTATTACAAATGTATCTTTAGAGCCTACTAAGTTTGTTTACTGTTCGACTGATGGAGTCTCAGCATAGGACAAAACCTAATCATGGGAATATACTAGTACTTCCAGGTTTAAATTATTACTCATCAGACACTTTTCTGATATTTTTGAAACCATTGTTGTAAAATATAAAACATGATTGTTTGCTAGTTGCCACATTTTTGTAATATGTATGTTTTTTCTGTCTTGTCTAGTTCAAGTAGTTGCATTGTTAATATTTTTTCATTATTGTGTAAATCAATTTTTGCCTGTGATGAAGAGTAATAAATAAATAAAATAAATAAAATAAGTTAACTTTATCTAAAGATTTCTGAGTGAAAGTGAATGGTTAATAGTCACTAGTAGTGACAGCAATTTAGCTATTAACATTGATAAATCATGTTGGAGAGAGTAGGTCTGCTTGCAGACAGTGTGCATGGTGTGATTCTTACAATGTCCCTAGAATGCTGGAGAAGGTGGGGGGGGGGGGGGGGGACATTGTCAGAATCAAGTCTCGACTTAATTTGCAAGCAGGCTAAGTTGGAGAGTTGATTATATATGCAGCATATAAATGACTGTTTTCGTTCATGCTCTTTTATTATTTTATGAGTGATGCTGAAAGAGAAGGGTTAATTTTTTCGTACAGATTTTCAGAAAAGATTCACCCAGCAAGACAGAATGACAGCTAACGGTGCAAAGAGTGAAAAACCATCTTTTCTGGAGTCAAAGATTATACGCCAAATAGAGGTAAGCTTGTCAGTCACTCGGGCTATTGTCTTGTCGTATAGAATATTTCAAGTATGGAATGGTTACAAGCTATATATTAAAACAGCTAAAAGAGAAAAGCAAATGACTTTTTAAAATCAGATTGTAAAAAGGGCATATTCCTCTTAATAAATCATACTTATTGTGAGAGTATATTGAAACTTACCTTACTTAGTGCAAACTTACCTTTATGTTCAAGTTGAAAATCAGGAGATATAACTCCAAGTTGCATAAAACAAGCAGTTATCCAAACTTCTTGTAGTTTCGACTGTGCACAGAATTTTCCAAGGGCTGAGATGAAAGAATGATGGTGTTTCTATCTGTCTGATTTTATCTAAAAGAGACAAATCAATGCAAGATAATATTTTCCTGTTCTAGAATGTACATAGAATCATTATAGTGTTCTATACATGTAGGTTTTCAGAAACCCAGATGTAGGATGTACAGCACAGAAACAGTTTCAGCTGTTCAACTTTGACCTGAGAAACAATATCAATGTTATACAGATTGACTGGTATCTATCCATGTCAATAGAGCATGTAGTCTAGCTGCTAGACCATCAGGCAATTCTGCTGACTTCAAAGTGACCACAGGTTACATAGCACCAAAGGTGCTGCTGTGGTACTGTTTCTGTCTGAGTGGTACTGTCATCCCTGGTTGTCATAACCTTCCCAGCGCAGACCCAAGGACTTACTGCAAGACTATCAAACATGTAAATGCAGCTTGAAATTAACCAAAGGATAACAAATTGTGTGAAAATATGAGAAAAATGAGGTATACTGTGATGTAATAAACTTCAGTGTAGGAACCCAAATACACTGAATTTCAGGGTTTGATTCATATTTCTTTTTCTTTGATGTAGTATTACTTTGGTGACGTCAACCTAAGAAGGGACAAATTTCTTCAAGAAAAGACCAAAGAAGATGAAGGATGTATCCTTTAAAATTTAGAAACAGTTATTGTGTTCTTAGTGTAATCTTAATATCAAGTTTTCAGTTATTGTTTTGCATGATACATTATGCTTACTTGTGATCAGTTCTTTCTTGTTTTACATAAAGACCAAAAGTAAACTTTTATCAAACAAGTGAGGTAACCTGTGAAAGCTACTTTGGAGCAGTACATTTGAAACAATTGCGATGTTTTAATTCATCTTGTACAGTGATCGTGTTAGTCATTCAGTTTTAATGTGTTCAACACATGCAATCATTTCGATTTTATTATTCCTAAGTGACTATATTCACTGTGTAATTAATTCTTGAAACTATAAACATATAAACAACACATGTACATGCTGCTCATCAGAGATGAGGGACAGTACTATTCCCCTAAGATCTATGGGAACATTCTTCAAGATCATGTCACCTTGTGACGTGATCGTAAACAGCGCCCTCTATCATGAGGGAACAAGACTAGCTGTTTGCAGTCAAAAGATCTCAGCATATCAAACATATGTTGTGTGTATTGGTTAAAATTTAGTACTCAAATATGTACATTTTCCACAATATTCTATCCCTAACATCCACTAGAAACTCCTGGTCCTATTGGCTGGGCGATCACTGACCAGGAAAGGTATTATGTCATACTAGTGGACAAATTATACCATCTTTTGTGAAAAATGATATTATAAACTGTAGATATTCCTGTTATAATAAAGACAAAAGATAGTATAGTTTGGCCACTAGGTGTGCTACTCATCAGTTAGGCTTTCCATATGGTATGATTTCCTTGACTGATACTTACCAGGGGTTACACTGGAGACTTTGATCACATTCAATAGATTGAAACAAATGTCAACAGACTTTGAAGTCATCGTTGCAGCTCTCAAGAAATCCACATCAGGACTACTAGAGGTGAGTTAAGTAAAATAGTTCTCATTAGTCAGGATATATCACATGGTACACACATTTAACTATCATTGGGCGATTAAAGAGTTTATGCTAATTGAGAGAATTTGATTGGTCACTGGATTGCTAGAACCTCACAACAGTATTTTGTCTGCATTTTAGTGGTTCCTCCATGTGAAACCAAACAATATGGCAGCCATGATGAAAATTATAACTTGTATTTCATCTAATCTCTAATCTTGGGAAACATAACCCATATTTCATGTTGTTTTAGTCTCTGTTACCCAGACTCTCGCCACTGGGGGGTTCTACTAAGAGACCACCCAGACGAGACTCTGGGAAAATATAATCCCTGTTCTTTTACCCTGGTGTCGAGCTGCCTTACATATCAAACAGTAATGTTATTAGTATATGTTTGATGTCAGAAAGTAATCTTGTGTTTCAGATCAGTGAAGACAAAACTAAAATTCGCCGATGTGAGGGTAAACCTGTACCAGAAGACTCTGACAATCTAAGGGCTGACATCAAATCTAGAAGTGTGTATTGTGTAAGTACCTGAGTTACATCCTTGATAGGCAAAGTCGGTGATATTTTACTTTGTTTATCGAGGTGTAAACATTTCTTTGATCTTTTAAATAAGTTATTTTTTAGCGAATTCTTGTGTGACTGTCGCTGTTTGTGAATGTTCTAAAGACAGACAAAGAAGAAAAAGAAATCTGGTGAAATTTACATGATTTCCACATCATTCAACCTTAACTTTTTATACATGTATTTGATAAAGCCAGGAAAAACTATTTAATTTGTCTATCCCAGTAGTCTAAAAGCCCTAACCCTAATGTTGCCTGCTAATACACTAAATTACAAAAAACAAGATGGATTTATAGATAATGTACACCCATTGATCTTTAAGCCTTGTTGCCATATTATATTGATTTTGTTACATATTTATAATTCATTACTGATAACTCTTTATCGTCTTTACAGAAAGGATTTCCAAATGATGCTAGTCTGGATGATATTCAAGAATTTCTTGACAAACACGGCAAAGTGAGCACTATTCAGATGAGAAAAACCTTGGACACCAAGGAGTTCAAGGTAAGAGTGGTAATAGTCTTTATGTTCTTGTTGTGTCTTGTTTCTATGGCAAATGTTTTTGTGTCTGTTTCCATGGCAGTCATTGCTTATTAGCCCCCAGTGGGCACCACCCAAAGGGGCGTAAATGGATTCCGTCTGTGTGTCCATCAGTGTGTGTATGTGTATGTCCACGCATCTGTCCGTGCATGCATGTGTCTTCCGTTCACCCTGATATCTCAGGCATGCACCAACTGATTTCGACCAAACCAGGGTGTCCAATTTTCTCTGCAACTGACTGTAATATTGCTTGCATTTCTCTGGTTTCCTTCTCTTTGTTTTCATAGCTTTGTTTTCAGATCTCTCGAGTTCAGACCTAACTCATTTCTTTCATTTGTTTTTAATACACAGGGATCAGTGTTTACAACTTTTGATTCTGTTGAAGACGCTAAAAAATTTGTAGATGCAGAATCGATCAAGTATGGAGAAACAGAGACTATCAGGCTATTAAAGTGAGTAAATTACAGAGTTAATTAGTTTTTTAGAAATATTGAAATTTCAGACGAAATTTTCTTAGTCTATATACTACATTTTGTAAACTTTTGTTCCAAATACAAACGTAAAAACTGTTACCTGAAATTTTGATTGCACTCTTCAGTCCTTGTAAGGCCCTGTGTTCTAAACAGTGGCTGAAGCTGTTGATAAAGACTAAAGTGTGCAGTCAAAAGTTTCAGGTACAATGTTCAAGTTTGTGTTTGAAACTAATGCTTAATATAACAAATTGGATTACTAACATGGATGGTTTTTCATTTGAAGATATTTGAGTCTGTACTTTGTTGGGAAATTGTTCTCACATGGATTACTAACAGCTGAATTTTCAATTGGAGATATTTAGGTTTGTGTACTTTGTTGGTAAATCATTATCACATGGAAGGTCGAGGGGGGGGGGGGTTAACAAATAGTTTTGATTTGTAGAAGTACAATGACAAGCAGGAGGGTATGCTATTGTTGTACTTGACATAACTCAATCTGTCTAACAATAGGAACATCATTTTATTTATGTAATATTGACAATATTTGTTACATCTTCAGAAAAACAGTCATACAAGTAGAACACTTGTACTTATACTTAAAATAACACAATCTGTACACATCGTAAAATCAAAAGCACTATTTTCTTGCTAATACATGTACATATGCAATTACTGATTCTGAAAATCTATATATTTTGTTTCTGAAGAGCTGATTATTTTAGAAAGAAGCAAGAAGAAAGGAAGGCAGCAAAGAAAGAAGAAAAAATGCAGAAATATAAGTAAGCGTTGTCATGACAAATTCCTATGGATAGCGTGTATTAACTTGGTTTTTTTTTATTAACTCATTCAAATTTATCACAAGGTAGTCAAACTTACCAATGTCAAATATTACAAAATTGGCAGTATGGCAAAGTGTTGGATTACAGTATTGTTAAATTAGACATGAAGGTGACAAGACACTGCCACATACACACTGATGTACGTACACACACACACACACACACACACACACACACACTGATGTACGTACACACACACACACACACACACACTGATGTACGTACACACACACACACAAACACACACACACACATACTTATATACATACATACATACACGCGCACACACAGATCAAAGTATAAAAGTGTAAGCAAAAGGTGTCCTTATATCAAATATGCTAAGAATTTTCACTCATGTTAATTTGCATATTCATGTCATCTGAAATGCAAATCATACTAATTTTTTTTTTTTTTTTTTGATAGAGAGAAGGATGAAAAGGAAGATGGTGATGAGGTAAGGATGTCAATCTCACTTTCAAACTAAGTATACCTAGGCCAAATCAAATGCCATCCACTGTTACATATGTACCAGTGATTACTTAGTACATCAAAAATGCATCATTACTAGTGGTATATTGCAATCATGTGATTGCAGCTATCTTGAGAGAGAGAGAGAGAGAGAGAGAGAGAGAGAGAGAGAGAGAGAGAGAGAGAGAGAGAGAGAGAGAGAGAGAGAGAGAGAGAGAGAGAGAGAGAGAGAGAGAGAGAGAGAGAGAGAGAGAGAGAGAGAGAGGCAGGCAGACAGACAGACAGACAGACAGACAGACAGACAGACAGAGACAGAGAGAGATACAGACAGACAGAGACAGGCAGACAGACAGACTGAGACAGAAAGACAGACAGACAGACAGACAGATATGATGGGGATGAAGGTGAATGGTTGTTATTGGTGATGTAATTAAAGAATGTGTATTTGGACGTACATCTTGGAGGTCCAAGATCTATGATTTGGAATTCTGCAAAGTCATTTCATCCCTCTTCAAAATGCAAATTTTTATTCCCCATCTCACTCAAAATGTTCCTTTTTAATCTCCATACTAGCCTGGTAATGAATACCAACCAGGGTGTATTTTGTACTTTAGTGGTGCTACAGACCAAACCTCAAGAGAAGATTTACATGCAGTGTTTGACAAACATGGCAATGTCAGGTGGATTGATTTTACCAGGGGAGAAACAGAGGTAGAAAGTTCTTGAATATTTATCATTTTATATACATAAAGGGGCAGAAGCCGAGTTAGTAAAATTGGAGTGAAAAAAATTACGTACTGTATTGCAATAGTGATAAAGGAAAAAGCCTGTCTATGAAGTTCTCTGGGCATCTTGTGCAACTGCAGTATTTGGTTGTGTCCTTTTCTCTTCGTATAAATTGCGTCACACCGTCCCACACAATGTTAAAATAACTGAATATAAACTTAGGTTCATTAGATTTGTCTCTCTTAAAACATGATGAGAAAGTGTTGTGTGTAAAACATCACTGACTTGTACTGTTTTATCCATGTAGGGTTATATTAGGTTTGATGGTGGTGAAGCACAGTCAGCATTGGATAAAGTCAAAGAAGGCAATGATGGAAAAATTGTTGTGAATGAACAAGAACTTACAACCAAAGTGCTGGAAGGAGAGGAAGAGAAAAACAAGTGGCTTGAAATCAGGGAACAACAAAGGAAAGTGAGAGATATGAAGAGAACAGGTAAGTACTACTACAGAAATTTCATTCATTCATTCATTCATTCATTCATTCATTCATTCATAGTAGAGTTAGGCAGATAAATGTGATCATTACCAGACTCCAGTAACAAGATATTGTGGAGTTAGGCAATGAACCATAGTTTTGTCGATGGTATACCTGTAAAATGCAGAGTTAGGCAATGAACCACAATTCCTCCATAGTTTCTACACAGTGTAATACAGAGTTAGGCAATAAACCATGGTTCCTTCATTGTTTCTCCATAGTATAATGCAGAGTTAGGCAATAAACCATGGTTCCTTCATTGCTTCTCTATGTGTAATGCAGAGTTAGGCAACACTCATGTGATGACCTGGGATTGGAACATAACCCTTTAAAACAAAGTGTTTACAAGAACAGACTTCATGATATGGAGATTCCACAGAATACAAGCCATACCTCTGACTGACTTGGTAGGTAACCATTCATAGATTGGTAGGATGTAATGATTTGTGTTTGATGTGTAAGGGTTTTGTATATGTTTGTGTTCTAGGAAGGAAACGTAAACCATTCAAAGGAAGACATGCCAGAGATGGACCTCGTAGAAAGGGAACAAAATTTGAAGGAAAGAAGACTGTGTTTGAAAGTGATGACGATGATGATGAAGATGACAGTGGGGATGAAGGTAAATGATCAATTAAACTATCAAGCTATCAATCAATCAATCAATCAGTTAAGCTATCAATCAATCAAGCTATCAATCAATCAATCAATCAATCAATCGGTTAAGCTATCAATCAATCAAGCTATCAATCAATGAATCGGTCAGTCAAGCAATCAATCAATTGGTTGGTCAGTCAGTCAAGCAGTGAATCACACTCATTTACTAATTGTGAAGTTCATTAGATATATTTCTACGTATGTGATATTTGTAACTGAATTTAAGTTCTCTCCCTAAAGGAATGATGTATGGGTTGGTAGTAATTTTGTAGTAAGTGATAAAAAAACAGCTCTAGTCTAGAATATTTCAAAGTGGACATTAAAATGTCACAATTATGATTATTGATACACCAAGCGTTATTATATGCATTACTTTTTTTTTTACCAACTTGCATCTTTGGATGACTAATTGCATACATTTATACTTGTTCATTGCACATAAATTTATACTTGTTCATTGCAGACACAGCCAAGAAAGAAAGCCAACCTGTAAAACGTGCCCATGAAGATGATGCTGGTACTACTGAAGAACCTGCTAGCAAACAAGTCAAGACAGAAACAGCTGTGGCTGAGTAGAGAAACTCTTATCAGAACCATCCCAGCTGTTGTCTTCATTCCTAACAAAACTTAGAAACCACAAACTTTGGCAGATGTAAAAAGAGCAAGGCAGGCTATTCTTTGAATAGTAACAGTACATCTCACCATGAATTTGATGAAGACAGAATTTGTACACAACTTTGAGCCCATAAACTTTAGCAGATGCTAACACAGCAAGGCAGATTATTCTACAAAGAGTATCAGTACATCTTGACATGAACTTGGTAAGGTAACAAAACTAAAAACCACAAACTTTGGCAGATGCTAACACAGTGGGGCAGATTATCTTTCAAAAAGAAATAGTACATCCTGGCATGAATTTGATAGGATGACAGGCCTTGTACACAAAATAAACAGATACATGTACTTGAGTATGTTTTACACAATGGATTCATCAAATATACCAGTACCCCTTTCAAGTATCTAGAGTTCTAGAACACAACTGAAGTACACCATAGACTACACAATGGATCCATCAGATATACCAGTACCCCTTTCAAGTATCTACAGTTCTAGAATACAACTGAATTACACCTTAGACTACACAGTGTTAAAATCTGTAGGTGAATCTCATAGCTTTGTCATCTTCCCAACTATGACAACATAACTGAAGTACAGTGTAGACTACATCATAAAAACTCTATAGTGACACCTTGTATCTTTTACACCTTCACTAGTATGACCACCAGTTATGAGATGACTCACAGATCTGTATACATGTATCAGACTTTCTACTCACAGACCTGTATATCACATTTTCTACTCGCAAACCTGTATATCACATTTTCTACACACAGACCTGTATATCAGACTTTCTACTCACAGACCTGTATATCAGACTTTCTACTCACAGACCTGTATATCAGATTTACTGGATGCATTATTGGTATTTGGAGTATTTTTGATGAGGTTGACGTAGAGGAACAGCCTATGAACTGTTCACTTTTTTCCCATTCTGACCTTTATGGATTCTACCTGTGAGCCTTCAAGTTGAAATAGAATTTGGCCATGTGACTTGTTATAAGTTATAATCAACTTGGTACACACTGCTTAGTTGAAAACACAAATGATGTACACACACTTAGATATATGAATATTTGTTTTCATGTATACCAACAGTTTTTGTCAAATTTAATATTATTTTTCACTTATTATGAAAAGAGATGGTAGACTAGAATACTACAGAAGAATGTCACTATTATCATGTATTCAATTATATGAGAAAGAAAACTGTGACGCTGTACAAGATATTTGTTTAGATCTAGTAATCTGAATAAACATTTTAATCATATCCCTTGTATTTTAGTGTGTTTCTTCTTTCTTCTGTGTTATCAAAGTAAACATTTCTCTTATAGGTAGTACGATGAATACTTCTTTGTAAAGGTCTAAAGTTGGATATTCGAATAAGAGTTGAAACACATGTATTTTTAGCCTCAAAGGAAGGGCTACTACAATGAACTCTGACTGTCCATCCAAGTGTGTTGTATTAAAAACAGAACACAACTTGAAGTAACAACAGTTTGACAACTTACACTATTGCATTTATTGGATCAGTATAATGTATGATTTAAAGAATGGAATGTTTCAATCTCATCATAGCCTGGATGCCAACACACGTGGTCACTTAGTGGAGATGTAAATGGTAACGATACTGTATAGGAACTATACTATGAGTGGAGGTGTAAATGGTAATGATACTGTATAGGAACTATACTATGAGTGGAGGTGTAAATGGTAATGATACTGTATAGGAACTATACTATGAGTGGAGGTGTAAATGGTAATGATACTGTATAGGAACTATACTATGAGTGGAGGTGTAAATGGTAATGATACTGTATAGGAACTATACTATGAGTGGAGGTGTAAATGGTAATGATACTGTATAGGAACTATACTATGAGTGGAGGTGTAAATGGTAATGATACTGTATAGGAACTATACTATGAGTGGAGATGTAAATGGTCATGATACTGTATAGGAACTATACTATGAGTGGAGGTGTAAATGGTAACGATACTGTATAGGAACTATACTATGAGTGGAGGTGTAAATGGTAATGATACTGTATAGGAACTATACTATGAGTGGAGGTGTAAATGGTAATGATACTGTATAGGAACTAGACTGTGAGTGGAGGTGTAAATGGTAATGATACTGTATAGGAACTAGACTGTGAGTGGAGGTGTAAATGGTAACAATACCGTATAGGAACTAGACTGTGAGTGGAGGTGTAAATGGTAGTGATACTGTATAGGAACGAGATTAATCTCATCACATTTATTATTCAGTTTTACATAAAGAGTAATGGACCATTGCGAAGTAAGCAATCCAGAAGGAAACAATCATGTATGATACAATTTCAGTGAAAACATTCTCATTCAGATAATATAATCTCAGCATTTAAAACAGTCATTACATTGTTCAGTTTTAAAACTTGGGAGAAAAACTGTGGATAAATGATTATTTTATCAAATTATCCTTGAAATCGGTAATAAAATCTTCATTTTTGGAAGCAGTCATTCAAATGTGAAACTGGGAAAAGAGTCGATATTCAGAACAAACAGAAACAAAATGGGGTGAGGCGAGGAGGGAATGAATAAAGCTCTTTACCTGGGCAACTTATGACCACAGCTTACTCCATTTGATATGTCAACCAGCTTCCTCTTTGTTTAAAAAAGTGTTAATACATTAGCAGCAGTCATCCCGTGTAGGAAGATGTGTTGTAGTACGTAACACCAGTCAGTACAGCAGACAGCAAAAATACAGACGATTGGCAATTTGTAATCGTCCAAAAAATTCTGAACTTCCCATCAAAATCATCAATAATATTATGTGAACTTACTTCTTTTGTGTAAAAGAAGAGTATCTAATCAAAATTATGTCCGAGTAGTGAATAAATTCGGCGTTTTTTTTACTCAAAATGTAAAAGTTCACGACAGCATACAAAGTCTGCAAACTACGACCGGAAAGTAAAGTGACTCCCTAAGTATGCGCAAATATGCAAAGTATTACATTTCGGTGTCATTTTTTGTCAATATACGCCACAAAATATTTTAGGGTAAATTAAAAAAATAAAAATGCAGAATAGCGTGAGTAGCGATAGTCCTTGAAGTCTACAGGCTGGGTGCACCAGGAAGATTAAGTATGTACTTTCAGGCTCTTCAAGGCCATAAGAAACGGTAAAACAAAAGCATTGTATAGCATAATGAGAACCGTAGAACCATATCTAATTCATTTATCTTTTAACGGTCACCATCTTGTAGTTTGGAGCCTGTAATGTCAAGTGCATAGTTCCTCTCATATCTGGAAGTGGAAACTCGTCATCAACTAGAAGTGTAAAGTTTTGCAATACACAGCTGAACACCAGGAATAACTCCATCTTTGCCAACTGTTCACCTAGACATACACGTGGTCCTGTAATCAAGAATAACAAATACATGTAGCTTTGCCTACTGATATACAAGAGAAGGTAGATGGTTTGATGGATTTTACGGGAATTGGATATGGATAGATTGACACATACATACAAACGTACGTACGCACACACACACACACACACACACACACACACATACACACGCACGCACGCACGCACACATACACACATACATACATACATACATACATACATACATACATACATACATACATACATACATACATACATACACACACACACACACACACACACACACACACACGGGTGGTTTTTTTTTTTACATAATACACCCCTAAACGGACATACAGACAAACTTGTACAATAAAAGTATAAAACCTGGGACTGTAGAAAAGGGAATTTGTAACGAGAAAGCCACTTACCAAGGCCAAAAGGAATATATATATCTGGTCTGGAGAATTTTCCCTCTGAGTCAATAAAGCGTTCAGGGTTGAATTGTTCAGGGTTTTCCCACAATTCTGGATCACGCAGGGCACTCCAGATATTGGGCCATATCATTGTATCTTTGGGGATGTCATACCCATATACCTGGGTATCATTCACAGTCCAACGTGGTACAGATAATGGAACTGTACTAGCCAAGCGCAGCACCTCAGTTATGGTAGCTTCTGTATAGGGTAGATTTACTCTGTCAGACATATTAGGTGGTCTATCCTTACCAACGACTCTATCTAATTCTTCTTGGACTTTCTTCTGTATGTCTGGATATTTTAGCATAAATAACCATCCCCACATCAGTGTTGTGTTTGTTGTCTCCGTCCCTGCAGCAAACATGTCAAGGATAAGAGAATATACGTAGTAATAGTGAAAAGGTAAACCCTTTACTCTGTTGACTGGTGGAGATGTTTCTGAAATCTCCTTTTCCCAATCCTTGGTGGTCTTTAGGAAGACGTCAGTGAAATCACGTATATTGTCAGGGTCAAAGGTATCATCATGTTCCTTGATAAAAGGTTCAATAACATCATACAGCGATTGGTTATGTCTAAGGTTTGCTTTCCCAAAGAGTAGGTCCATAAATATACCGGCTCCAGGAAACATGAAAACAAGTCCAGTATAAATCTGAGCTAATTTGAACATTGATTCCAATCCTCCCATACACTGCTTAAATCTGGGGTCTTCATACTCAAATCGCTCTCCTACAACGATTGAACATATCACATTGTAAATTGTGTTGTTCATGTGTTCCATTGGATCTAGCGCCCTTCCGTTGTGGTTTTCAAAAGCCTGCAACAGGTATTGAGATTCCTCCAAAATACGTCTTTCCATCGATGCTTTACCCATACCAAAAGTACGCAAGTAACTCAAGAACAATCGTCGTTTGAATTTCCACTTTGTGCCATTTGATAACACAACGCCTGAAAGCAAAATGAAGAAGACGGAATGTGTATAGTCATTGTACGAGTAACACGAAGTAAAGCACTTTCTCTATGTGTTACACTTGGTCGTTTATAGCATTCATAATACAATGAGTAACACTGAAGTAAAATGTGCCACTTTCTCTACGTGTTACACTCGTTTATAGCATTCACATTACAGCGAGTAACACAAAGTAAAGCACTTTAACTATGTGTTACACTCGTTATAGCATTCATTACAACCAGTAACAAGAAGTAAAGCACTTTCTCTATTTGTTACACTCGTTTATAGCATTCTTATTACATGTCTGTTTTGCAGACGAAATAAATCGCGTCTCAATTCTCACAATGCCCCTCTCCTTTTTAGGGACATCGACCCGTGTACAAATGTTGTAGGGTCTATGATTTATGACCTTAGGGCCAGGGTCAGCTATTGTTCCAATAAAACACGAGTCGTGCGGAGGTCGAGGTTGGGACCCTCAATGTTTTCGCTTTCAGTCAGGTTTCCATCCAATAGCCCAGAACGCACACAGTCACTAGGAATTGTTTATCGAGTAAGCTTTATCCTGCTTTAATATCGCTTGCCAGGAGTATATAGTATTCATTATTCAAATGGAGTGTGGATCGATATCTGACATACATACACGTATTGTGACATGGACCTCAGAGTCTGGACTGATCTCACAACCCTTGAAACATGTTTGTGATTGCAATAATTAAAAATAAAATTCTCCCTTACCATCATCAAGGGTTCCAATTTTTACATCAAAATTGGGTCTACCGACGAAATCGTCAGCTTTCTCTACCAAAGCCTGTCTGATAGCATCATAGCTGTTGAGCACCACGACCAATTGTGTCCCTAAACGTACTGTAAACACATCGCCGTAAATGGTAGCCATATCGCGGAGGGTACTGAAAGGTGTCGCGTTGGCAAGAGCGAAAACATTACCGAGTAGCGGAAGACCTCGTGGTCCAGGTGGCAGATTACGACGTTTGTTTGTAAATCGGTTGAATATCCAGTAAGATATCAAAAACACTATCACCGTTAGTAACACCGAACGAAGATCTAGCCATTTCTGAAGTGTTGAATATATCACACCAAACGACATTGCCCTCGACTGATATATAGTATCTAGTTTAGGACACTCGAAATCTCCTTAATCCGCTCAGCAATCTAAATACAGTATAAACTAGAGGAGGCAGTTAGTTGTCTCCCTAATGCTATCAGTCTAGTGCGGATGTCACGTATAATTTCGTTGATCATGTTATTGTCTTAAAATTAACCGCGCATGCGTGTTTGTGTCTACAAGGGCATAGGCCTATGCTTACATATGATACTATTGTATATAACATCCACTTGTTATTTTCACTTGATCGGATCTTACCATTACGTCACAACTGTTGACAAGTGTGGCAATATTATTATTATTATTATTTATTTATTTCAGACCAGCGGCCCATACAAATAAAAAGAAAAGAAAGAGAAAACACTAAAATGTAACACTGAAGTGAACCCCCCCCCTAGAAATTAAAGTCTAAAAAGTACAAAAAGCACTAGTAAAGAACCAACCTAAAGTGTTTCCAAAAGTTAGAATGGAAATAGGAATCAGAATGTACACAACTGTAAATAACAGTATTCTTGCTGTCCATTAAACGTTTACAAAATGTAAATAACAACTTTAATACGTTGCAATGAAGTAAAATTGAGGATATTCCTAATTACAAAATTATGACTGATACTAACATCACGTTTAAGATCAAAAATCAAACGCAACGCATTATGATAGGCCACTTTCAAGGTAGATATCTGAGTAGTCTCGCTGCCACTTTCCACTACACTCACTCTCGCGGCTTCGCCGCTCGGGGCTGGCCCACATGCCCCATTGTTTCCCGAAATATGTATCAGAATATTTCTATCAGAATACAATAACATGTCGATAATATATCGATATTATTGACGTATTTGGCCAACTATATATTATGAAAGGGGTAAAATTACAAGCTTGTTTCTGTGATTGGGCAGGTCCACTCACCGCGAAAGAAAACACTTTCGCGATGAGTGGACCTGCGCGATCACAGAAGCAAGTGTATTTTTTTGAATATTCCTAACAACTTCAATGTTTTGTATTATGACCATCCTTGAATAGAATATTAGCCCACAAGTGACTGTGACAATAACAACACAGTCAATATGTCATTAAGAAATAAACTCAAAGTTATCAAATAATGTAACATATACAAATACTTTAATTCATCACCTTGACATGGCACAAAATACAAACTCAAGAGTGGTACGCCGTTTAGGCCAAAAGTATTATTCTTACTCTGGCTGTGGCTTGTACTTGTCGGTTTTACAGACTCATTTGTGTTTTAACACAATTCCTTCACCTGGTGGAGGTTCTATGGTTTTAACCATGTATGTGTATGTGTATGTGTATGTGTATGTGTATGTGTATGTGTATGTGTATGTGTATGTGTATGTGTATGTGTATGTGTATGTGTATGTGTATGTGTATGTGTATGTGTATGTGTATGTGTATGTGTATGTGTACGTGTACGTGTATGTGTATGTGTATGTGTATGTGTATGTGTATGTGTACGTGTACGTGTATGGATACGTGTATGTGTATGTGTATGTGTAGTTTTTAGATGGAATCCACCTGGTGGAGGGTCTATGGTTTTAACCATGTGTGTGTATGTGTAGTTTTTAGATGGAATCCACACTTTTATTTCATGTTTGACTTTTAGCAATTTGAATATGCAGGTCAATTCTACAGTAGTTATGAATGTTTTCCTGATTTTTAAAACCTGTAAATCAACAATAATAATGTCAAATAAAATAAAAAACTTTGTTTGAAATAAACAATGTTTTAATAAAAGTGTGGATTCCATCGAATAAACTACTTTTGGCCGGTACATCTTACAATACGTTTACTGTGAAATGAGAATAGACACAATTTTTATATAAGCCACCAGGATAATGTGGAAATAACTTGATCAAATAGCATTGTTTGTCAGAATTTCAATTTGTATACTTTCTTGCCTGTTTAAGTAGTTAGATTAGAAGTACAATAATATGCACTATTCTGAAGAATTCCTTTTCTGCCCGAGTTTACTTGGAAAAAAATATCGTGGAAACTTGCATTTTGGGGCAAGGAATAGCACCAATCTGATTAAAATCCGATGTAGATGTCGGCTAATCGTTCATTGCTATTTTACCTTCAATTCGTTATTTTGCTTGATTTGACCTTCTTGGTACATGTTTACATTTTTTAGCCTGATCGTAGAGGAGGCGATCAGGCTAAAACATGTAAACATGCACCAAGAAGGTCAATTCAGGCAAAATAACGAAGGTAAAATAGCAATGAACGATTAGCCGACATCTACATCGGATTTTAATCAGATTGGGAATAAAATAAGCTCACACGTACGTAGGCTCTTTGTTTCAACAGATAAATCGAACGAAATATTTACAAAATTTACAAGTTTGTTGTTGTTGTAAATGTTGATTTGTAACCCAATCTAACTTTGATCTCTATTAATATCACTATGTATATTGAAGCTTTGTTGATGCATGCACATTGATGCAACCAACCACACTACCAACCTTCGACATTATCTTTCCAAGCGATACAACAGCGCCAATAGCGGTAACATTAGGTGAATAGCTAGACATTTCCCGCCATTTTAATTTTCAAAATGGCGGAGAAACGATGTGACAGACAGAGATGTATTAATATTAGTTGACGCGATGGTATTGTTGTTTAGAAAATTCTTTCTGTCTAGGTTAAAATTTAGCACTCTTTAAGGACTCAAGTACACCTGTACCTGTTTAAACTCCAGGAGTATGTCCTCTAAAGGACGTTTTCACACCGTGAATTGATATCAAGCGCCTCGCCGGAAGTCCATTTGTTGTCGAACACAACATAACAAGCAATATGATATCTATTCAAGGCAGGGTTCGTTATTCGGGTATTGACTGTGGGCAGATGAAATGGAAAGAAGGTGAACTGGCAGTGTTAGAAGATAAAGGTATTGCCTATTGTTGTATGAATCCTAACGTCGGATATCCAAAGAAATTCAAGGTAGGTTAAACGAGATGGACTTTATAATCGGTGATGTTTACGTCATACGAGTCCTATTTATTATCAAATTTGTGACTTGTCAGATGGGTATCTACCAATAGAATTCGACAAGTAAAGAGAACTCTGCCAGTATTAGAGAACTCTGCCAGTACGAGAACTTGGCCGGTAATGAAATGTAGACTAGTGTATGCATTAGTTCAATATCATTATCACAAACATGATGAACGAACAAACTTTTGAAGGCAAAATATACATATGCACTTACAATATATTGTAAGTTACATTGTAGATTTAGAATTAATTGGGCAGTTGGGATTTTCCCTTGCTATAGCCCCATCCCCGAGTGTTAGCCCCCCCCCCCTGCCCTAGTTCTTCTTCAAGATTAACCTTGTTTCAAGTGAAATTTACATTACATATGACATGACTGACAAGACCCATGCCCCAGTGAGTTCTATACAAAATTAATAATCATCCAGTGATGTCTTATTATTGTTGATATTTTCAAAGACAGAAATATGCAGTGACAACTTGTTTGTTATCTTCTTCTATCCATAGCTTAGTAACAACATTAAAAGTATATCAGAAGCCAAAGAAAACCGAAGGAAGATTATTATAGCATTGGTAGATGGTACACATATTCACTTGGACCATGCCAAACAACCAGATAGAGTTGGTCAATTGTCACAGTACCTTTATCAACTTAAATCAATGTCAAATAGCAAGGGTAAGTTTTATCATTATTATTAAATTTTATGTGGGGGGGGGGACACACAAGAACGCTCAAAATATCCCACAACTAAAAAAGATAGAAAAAAAATAAGAAAACACAAATACAGACTTTAGTGGATTTCAAAGACAGAATTTATAACACTACTATACTATGGACAGTACTCAGATTATAGTGGTCTATGAAATTGTCTGCTAGATAGCACTCTCCTTGGAATGGACAGTATTATAGTGGTCTATGAAATTGTCTGCTTGATAGCACTCTCCTTGGAATGGACAGTATTATAGTGGTCTATGAAATTGTCTGCTAGATAGCATTCTCCCTGGAATGGTTTGACTAGAGTGTTCAGAGACTCATAATACCTGCCTGTACTTTTCATATAGTAATGATAGAGACCAGAGCATTTTGGTCCGACTGTTATTAGAAAAAAATGAAGTAGTTGCAGTATAATTTTCATTTAACAATTTAAGAGAATGTTCAGAAATTATACAAGGTCTTGTTTTCACTATATTAATACAGGCAAACACCATTCTTACACTGTTCTTGTTTGTCAGTCCTTGGAAGGTTGTGATATGGGCAAATGTGTCTTGAGGATCGTATGGTAATTTGCCCAAAATGATGAGGACATATAATGTGATCAGAAGACACAAATGTACAAACTTTGGTTGTCAGAATGATTTCGAGTTCAGTGGATTTATTACTTTTTCTTTCTTACTGTCAAGTACTCAACAACATATGTTTTATTTTTATGACTAGGACGAAATATCAGACACTCTTCAGTAACACTAAACACATGCAAGACATCACCGGAATATAAGGTAAGAATTAAATGTGGTAAGATAGAAGAACAATCACTTCTAGATAAAGGCATTTAGTGACTTTGTTGCACTAATGGAGATTAATTCAATTGTAGAAAACACACTTCATGGAAGAAGATACTTTGAAAAACACAGCTGAATCAATGAAAGTATCTATGGAGAGTTTGTAGACTTCCAGCAAATCAGCTCTGATCTGTCTGGTTTCTAAAGTTGTCACATTCAATGTCCACAATCTGTCCTCATAACTCAGGTGGTTTACAGATATCCCGGGCCCCACATGAATCATCGACCGAGGTATGGAAATTAGTATTAATCCTCATTCTCCCAACCCATAGTTCCTTTTGTACAAATACTCCTTGGGAGAAAGAGGATTTTAATAAATATAAACATATTTCCTCTCTCTTTGTCTGAGATATCCAAACCTTAGACCTAAAAAAAATTGTTTGGTTCCGGTTACCCCTGATCCAACCTAGTTTTTCACTACCGACCATTAACCTTTCTTTTGCGTATTCGAGAAAAAATAAATAAAATTGTTAATATTGCGAAGTCTCGTGAGAAAAAGTGGATGTGCAAACTAACATCAACTTAAAAAGACAATCTAAAATTGTTCTTCCAATCTATAATGGCTATACATCTGGTGAGAAGAAACCAGTAACACAGAGACCATATGGAAAACAACTGAAAACATAACTACCTGAACTAGACACTCACATATGAAAAAAAATAAAAACAAATCTACCTACCCCACCTATTCTAAAATTGAACATAATCGAAATCACCCAAATTGTTCTTAAGGCCTTAGCAAAATACTGTTTTAATAACCAGTTTATGTACACTTGTATGTATGTGATGAAATGCAAAGCCCTCACACATTGACAAGCTGTATTTAATGGTTTTCAATGCCCATGTGGACTTTTATATTGTTTACTTTCAGGAGTCTAGCCATTCCAGACATTCTCCTCGAAGTTTAAGTTCCCCACGTAACTCTTTCACCCCAAAGAAAATCAACTCAACATACACATTATCCAATGCAACTCCATGTAGAGAGAAACCATCCCTAGGACTGGCTAATAGTACTGGAAAGTCCATCATTATTAGCGACGATGAACAGGAAAACCTGGATAAAGAAAATGAAGGAATTGTGAGGTGAGGTGACTTTTCCATGTCAGATATGTTTTGTATGTGTTGAAAGATAAGTGTTTGTGTGTGTGTGAGAGAGAGAGAGAGAGAGAGAGAGAGAGAGAGAGAGAGAGAGAGAGAGAGAGAGAGAGAGAGAGAGAGAGAGAGAGAGAGAGAGAGAGAGAGAGAGAGAGAGAGAGAGAGAGAGAGAGAGAGAGAGAGAGAGAGAGAGAGAGAGAGAGAGAGAGAGAGAGAGAGAGAGAGAGGGGGGGGGGAGGGGGGGAGGGAGTTTGTCGGAGTAATGATATAATTACTAATATCTCAAATGGTACCAGATTACAGTAGTCCATTGCCAGGGGCAACGTGGTGTAATACGCCATATTCCTGTTACCCACAATGCACATTGTAGCCACTGCATCCCCACACACATTCAAACCTGATCATGTTAGTCCATCGCCAGGGGCAACGTGATGTAATATGTCATATTCCTGTTACCCACAATGCACATTGTATCCCTTTTCAAAAGCAACATCACATTAGTGTCTTAATTTTACATTGATTGTGATGTTATATTTTAAACAAACAGATCCAATACACCAAGATCTGACAGGAAAGGTTTGTTTGAAAGAAAAACTGGAACCACAGGATCACAATTCCTGAGTGCTTTTGATGATAAGCAGAAAGCCTTTGATGAAAGGAAAATCAGTAGTAAGTACATTGTAAATGCTTAGTTCAGTGTATTTAGTAAGGAAAATCAGTAGTAAGTATATTGTAAATGCTTTGTTCAGTGTATTTAGTAAGTACATTGTAAATGCTTAGTTCAGTGTATTTAGTAAGGAAAATCAGTAGTAAGTACATTGTAAATGCTTAGTTCAGTGTATTTAGTAAGGAAAATCAGTAGTAAGTACATTGTAAATGCTTAGTTCAGTGTATTTAGTAAGGAAAATCAGTAGTAAGTACATTGTAAATGCTTAGTTCAGTGTATTTAGTAAGGAAAATCAGTAGTAAGTACATTGTAAATGCTTAGTTCAGTGTATTTAGTAAGTACATTGTAAATGCTTAGTTCAGTGTATTTAGTAAGGAAAATCAGTAGTAAGTACATTGTAAATGCTTAGTTCAGTGTATTTAGTAAGGAAAATCAGTAGTAAGTATATTGTAAATGCTTAGTTCAGTGTATTTAGTAAGGAAAATCAGTAGTAAGTATATTGTAAATGTTTAGTTCAGTGTATTTAGTAAGGTCTTGGAACCTTGGTAACAGGAAGGGGTAAATCTGTTAAAACTGGCATAGTCATTATACGTTTTGATACGTTTGTTGATTTAAATATTGAGGAAAAATTTCACTTCCTTAATGTACGATGTTCATGTCGTTTAGCTATATATGTGTATAATGCTTTTGAGAGAAGGAAAAAATGTTTCTTTCGATAAATATCGCCATAGATATGTTCTTTGTACTTTTCTCCTATGACAGTGTATGTAAGTTTATAAATGTTCTATTTGTTTAATTTGTTACTTACTATACAATACTATCATTTTCTGAGGGAAACCTTCTGTAAAATGACAGGGGAGTCAGGTAGATTTTACTTTGTTACTGCCTTTAACAAAAAAACCCATATATTTAGTGACCATACAATTGCAAATACTACTTCAGCTGCCAATCATTGTAGTTGTAATAATATTATAGGACATCAGTAGCATGATCACTGTTATGCCAATAATTGTAACTATAGTAACTACTTTTTTTCTCATGCCTAGTATCGTACTAGCCAGTGTGCATCTAAGCCAACCTGACAGACCATTGATACACACAACTTTTGTGTTCTCCTGTTCCTCATTGTGGTGACTCACAAAAGCCTTATTATTTTGACTCCAAAAAGAAAGTACTTTGTCTCTCATTGGACGCCACACTTGTAGTAGTTAGCTGTTGTATTATATATAATATGTACATGTCTTCTTTTTTTTTAAACGTAGCTCCCTTAATTAGTACTGGTACTGGGTTTTATAGTCGTGGCCAGCAAATGGTAAATTATGGACTCAGTAATTCATTTATGAGTTCAGCTAGGTAAGTGACCATGTAGTTGATTTATGTTCCACTAATTAATATCGTGATGGTGATACTTGGTGTGTGTGTGTGTGTGTGTGTGTGGGGGGGGGGGGAGGGGGGAGGTGTGTGTGTGTGTGTGTGTGTGTGTGTGTGTGTGTGTGTGTGTGTGTGTGTGCGCGTGCGTACGCGCACAAGATAGTGGGGGTTTTGTGTGTTTGGAGGGGTATGAAATACATCATTCCTATGTAACATAATACACAAAATGTAGACACCCCAGGTGTATAGATGTAGTGAGACTGATCAGAGTGGGTTCTTTGTTTAACTTTGCAAATTAATGTACAATTGTAGCTTTCTAAATAGCAATTTCTTTTCTTTTATTTCAGTTGTAAACATATTTTATTGATTTATTAAATGTAAGAAATGTTTAAATCTATCCACTTACATTTACTATATTGGAAAGCATTTGTTTTCTTTGGAATCATTTTGAAATAAGTAAACATCTGATTGTAACAACTAATAGATGATTGTCAAAATTGATTTACTTCCCAGAACTAACATTTCAAGTCCGGTAAAACGACAGCCAGGGTTTTTAAGTGATCCATCTCATTTGATAAAGAAACCAAGACTTGGAGAAAACTATGAAGGATGGCGATATAAAAACAATCTGACTCTGAGTAATCACTCACAAGTCAGTCTACTAGGGTAAGTAGTGTTGACATTTTACAGTTTGTTTGGAAGAAGTACCTTGTTAAAACCCCTCATTGAAAGTGGTATCAACCTAACTAAATTCTACCTTGTCAGACTGGAGAGGTAGCAGAGTTTCATGTTTGTTAAAAAGTGAACACATCCAGAATCTGTCCAGAAACTCTTGATTTAGGATACATCTAGAGCCTAGAGGTCTCATGAAATTGTAGTGAGATTCCCATGAACTTGTTCTATAATATGAGTGCAGTTTGTCATGATGTGGTTGGGAAATTCCATTTATAGATGGAGGGTGGGGGGTGGGGGTAAAATTATCAAAGAATTCCATAACCATGTACATAATTTTAGTTGGGAACGCTGGTAAAATAGCTGGGGAACTCGAGCAGATTTTACCCACTTGTCATCCTTTATAAAAACACTGGAGTGATCATGAAACCGTTGAATTTACACGCCTATCTCAAAAAACTGAAATGCCACGGAAAGTCTTTATTTTCTGCACTTATTCCCCTCTTTGTACATATAGTCATAGTTACCCCAAACAATATTACATGATATCTTGTTTTCCAAAAATATACCATGTATTAGAGGGGCTAACTTTTAATCTTTTTTTTTTTTTTGTTCACCAGATTCTCTAACCTTGGTAATACCTGCTATATGAATGCTATATTACAATCTCTGTTTGGATTGGAAACATTTGTAACTGATATTTTAAACTTTGAACTCATCAAGAAAGTTCCTAAACAAAGTCTGTACAAGTAAGTCACCTTTACATTCTCAATTTGGACTTGCAACTGATATACTAAACTTTGAACTCATCAATAATGAGATATGGTACATTTATAGAGAAATCTATGTGTTTTAACAGCACAATTGAATGTAAGGTTCTGGAGATAGTAAATTGTCTCTCTGTGTGTATGCTACAATACTATTTTATGTTATATTTGAAATAGATGTTTAACTCATCTGCTACATGTAAAGAGGGCTGGT
Source organism: Glandiceps talaboti (assembly GCF_964340395.1). Taxonomy (NCBI): domain Eukaryota; kingdom Metazoa; phylum Hemichordata; class Enteropneusta; family Spengelidae; genus Glandiceps; species Glandiceps talaboti. The sequence goes on from NC_135568.1 coordinate 851,182, forward strand.
AGGTCCATGCAGTGGGAACAGAAGCGAGATCTTCTCAAGAAAGTGAAAAATGCAATATCTTCTAGTGCTGAGAGATTCTCTGGATTTCTACAGCATGTAAGTATAACACAGAGTGACTATGTACTGATTTATGGTGTAGTATACCGTACTCAAGCCAAGATATTGTCTTTGAACAGAAAATATGGAATGTATACCCTGATTGCTGTATGTCATGACAATCTGTGTCTACGTCAAAGGTTTTGTGTTGCTCGAAATATGGGTGAAAAAGTTTCAAATTGCAATTATTTTTCACGATTTTTCATAAATTGTGCTTAAGGAGATATAATTATATTAATTCCCCAATATTTTACTTCATTCAGCTGGAAAGTACATGTGACCCAAGGGTTAGTCACTACTCGTCTAGCTACTCGTAATGACTAGGCCCCTTAGGTCATTCGTATTTTCTTCAGTTGAGCAAGGAAAAATATTGGGGAGTAATATCTCATTGTTTTTCACAGTACATGTATAACACCAAAGGTGAAAAAAGGATACATAGAGGTTTTACTTTGTAACTATTATATGCCTATTGCCTGGCTATCAGGGCACTAGTATATGTATATTACCCTGACGGCTGTTATGCAGCGATATTAGAGCCCTTGGGGTAGCATCACATCTACTACAGGTACTAGTGTCTGAAAAAAACAGACAATACGTGGTTTATAACATATCTTATTCACAGGGACATATTCTTTCCACAGTCAAAGCAAATCATTGAATCAATGACTATTGCCCTAGGGAATATAGAAGACAACTAATGCCTTGATCTATGCAAATTGAGGTCATTATGGGTCACCATACCGTGTGACCTAATTTAAGCCAATCACTGAAAAGAAAATCTCTTCACTCCTCTTTAATAGGATGCCCATGAATTCTTGAACCAATGCCTTGATCAACTGAAAGAAGATGTAGAGAAAGTGAACAAAGGTTCACGGTCCAATTCTCCTAAATCGGAGAATACAGAAAATATTCCAGAGAGAGAGGTACCCGAGAGGGCGGACATCACATCAGATACCTTCACTTGTCCTGTTACTCTTAACTTTGAATTTGAGGTATTACATGTCATAACATGTAATAGTTGCAATGAAGTTGTTACGAAGTCAGAGAGATTCTATGATTTATCACTAGATATGCCAAGAAGAAAGTAAGTAAAAGAATGGTGTACTAATCAGATTTCTAGTCATGCACAAACAACAAAACTTGGCTGTGTTAACAATTAAATGTTTTAAGCAGACTTTCTCAATGAATGTGCTGTAACTTGAAGTCTAGTGAAAATATTAATTAGTTCAAGAGCCATCTCTGAAACTCTAGATATTACTTAGGTTTCTTTATTTCTTTATCTCTCTTTTTTGGGGAAACAACCCTTATTTTAGTGCCCTCCCATGTCCGTGTTCACCAATCACCCAGAATTTATGGTGAATGCTCCAAACAGCACTTTTGTAGGTTTAGTAGAATGTGACAGTGAGATCAGTATTACTTGGGTTCTCAAAAAATAGCCGTGGTTCCCCAGACACTATTCTGCTACCTTCTAAAGGGCTGTGAAACAGCTGTGAATTCTTAACTGCATGCTTTGGAATGGTGCTGTCGCTCATTGATGTTTAATTATTTCTCCTTTGTTTTAAAACACAGAGATTCATCGATAGCGAAATCTATACAGGATGCGATCGATCAGTTCTTTAGAGATGAGAAGATTGAATACGAGTGCAATGAATGTCATAGTAAACAATCGACTGTTACTCACAAGTTTACTAAATTACCAAGGTAACTATAAAACTTGTAGTTTTAATTTTAAAGACAGATGATTGTTATGTCATATGCTAATGATCTGTTCATTCTTATTCAGAAACTACCTAGATACCTACAATCGTGTTTTCTCTTTTCTACATAGTTTTCACAGATATCAGATATCAAAAATTGTGTTTTCTTCTAGATAATCATCAGAGTTTTTTGTTGACATTTTCTCTTTTCTAGAATACTGGTGCTACACTTAAAGAGATATAGTTACAATATATCGGCATTAAAGAATACCAAGTTAGGGGAGAGTATCGATATTCCAAAATATCTCACACTGTCACTACACTGTACAGGAGAAACTGTTCCACCGTTCTTGACAGAGAAAAAGCCAAATATTATGAGGTATGTTGCCATAGCAACAAGTTTACTGTACATTTTATTATATGTGTGTCAATATCCTAGCCAGTCTTCCCACTAAGGCTTGTTTGCGTGCTTCTTGTGCAAGGTCTCCGTCTGCTTTCGCAGTCAAATTTCATGTTTTGTGCAACCTTATATCCAAGTATCAAGAATGAAACAGAAAACAGATACAAATAAAGTATAATTAATGATGGAATGAAAGGTTGTCATAGAGTATTATTTTTCTCTTTTCAACATCCATATATATCCATATTGCAAATGAACATGATTTTGCTTCCTGCTTTTGGCTGAAATTAGACAGCATTGTTTATGATATGATAATCATGTTTACATTGTACTATTCCAATCACCTCATTGGTTCTAATCACATGGTGATGTTATTGATGTCATTTCACAGCATGCTATGTGATCATCCATTTCATGCCATGATTTCTTTGCAACCATTTGAAAAACATTGTTAGCTTGTTTCTCTTCAGTGTTAAAGTTTTATGCAACCATTTCTTTATAGTCCGTCTAAACAAGAGAAGTGCTGGGGTACTCAGGAAGATCAAGATACAAAAACATTGACAGCCAGGAAGCGATTGTATAATGATTCAACAGTGTAAGTTTCTTGTAATTTCCTAGTTTTTCAGCTCTACACTGTCATGTATTTATAAACAAACAAGCAAAGTTGCACACATTTGAACAAAAACTATGAGATCATTTTGTTCTAATTGTTTTACATTTTAACAATATGTATCTATGTGATTGGTATGTATGCATGCATGTCTCTGTTTATGTGTATGTATGTATGTGTATGTGTGTGTGTGTGTGTGTATGTATGTATGTGTGTATGTATGTATGTATGTATGTATGTATGTATGTATGTATGTATGTATGTCGGTTTGTTGGTTGTGTAATTTAATTGCTTCTGTGATAAATGATTGCTTATAGTGTTATGGTGGTGTAAATGCTATGTATTTACACGATGTTAAACAGTGATAACCATTTTTTTTCTCAAACAATTCCACTTACTTCTGTTATTACCTTATTCTTTGACAGGTCAGAATCTAATAAATCTAATTTCAAGTTCAAAAAAATCAAGAAAGTACAAGACTCTGATTCTGAGGATGAAGAAGTCTGTAGGTTTAGTAATAAAGGCAATGATGTAACTTCACCAAATCAAAAATCTGAAGACAAAGATATCGAAAATGATTTCAAACCTCTAGAAGAATTAACAGAGGAAGAACAGCTTGCCAAAGCGATAGAGATGAGTGAACAGGTTACTGAGAAGAGATCTTTAAGTTTTGAGGAGTTAACTTGTATGACAGAAGAGGAACAGTTGGCTAAAGCTATGGAACTTAGCAAGCAAGAAAGCTTTGTTAGTAGTAGTGATGAAGGTACAACTGAAGGAACTGCTGATGTGTCCAAAAATGGGCGTGGGATAACTGATGAAACTGCCGACGTTTTGGAAAATGCAAGTGAAACTACTGAAATTAATAACAGAGATACTGTAGATGGAATATTGACAGTGCACTGTCAACAGAACACTACAGATAAACAAATACACTCATCATCACAGACACAGTCTGACAACTCAAAGATTCTGTGTGATTCTATGAATAAAAACAGAACAGATATATCGACAGATGTAACATGCACAAACACTGAAATGAAATCCACTGTCAGCACATCAAAATGTGCCAATGCAATAAGTACGAGTTTAAAAAATGACAACTGTAGAACTGAGGAGAGTAAAGAAATAAAACCTGTATGTGGAGATGAAGGAGATGTTATAGATCTAACAGATATGCCAGAACCAAAATCAGTTAGCAGTCCAACTGTTAATTCTGATCGTCAACATTCTCAGGAACTGAACACTAACTTGAGTAATGCTAGTAATTCAACAACACAGGGAAGCCCTACCAAGAAAACCCATCCACTGTTTGAGAAAGTCAAAATGAGTGCTGAGAAATGTAAACAGTATACATATAATAAAATAAAAGAAGTCTTCAGTCCTGCAAAGGAAAATAGGATTCCTTTAATACAGGAAAATTCAAATGATAATAGAATGGAGAAAACGAGTCAAGGTAAGTCGAGTGTTTGTTTGTCATTTCTTGTCTATTTCCTTGCATTGATGTCGCTTTTAAAAGTAGCTGGTATAATGAGAACAGTAAGTGATTGAATCTAGGATTGACTATAAATCTTTTCTCTTTTTTTTGTATTTAGTAATGTTATTATTGGGCTTAATATCATAACTAGGCAAAGCCCATAAGCCTGCGCAGGGTAGATTCATTTGTGACCGGCTGCCTCATGATGATATTGTAATAGCGCGCTCCATGTGGAGAATGCACATATTATATAGAACGCGCATGCAGAGTTATTGCACCGCCATGCATCCTTGGGTAAAACCACCAAAAAAAAAAATTGCATAGTATATAGGACATGCATGCATACTAGTCGTTGAGTCGTTACGTGAGCTTTTACAAAAATATGTTTTCATGAATGAATTTTTTTTACATGTAATGTTAGTTCACTCTTTGGTATATTTCACAGATCCACAAGATGGTGTATATAATGTTGGCACTGATGAACCAGAATGTATTGGTGCACCAAATTTTTACAATGACGATTATGACAATGACAAAGAAGACAAAGACTTGGCAGCTGCGATATCAGCAAGTATGAAAGACCAAGAAGTATTAGAACAAGAAGATGAAGACATCAAACGTGCCAAAGCACTCAGTTTACAAGGTATGTTACATAAGTTATTTCTGTTGACTCCCATCATGCAATAGCCCATAGCAAAAATACCCTATAAAACTTGGCGTTTTTATGAAATCACAAGTAATTTAAGGTGATGTAGAATGATGAAATAACTCCAGAACCCATAATTTATGAAAGTAGTGAGTTGATTTCCTGGCGTGGTATCCCCTTTCGGTTTAATTTCAACAGTGTCTCTCACTATTGTAGTGTATGTAGAGACAAACTTATATTATCTATTAGGAAACTGAGTGTACTGTAGTAATCTATCAATATCTGTGTAAACATAGCCAGCTGAACAAAGAATGGATCTAATGTAATTCCTGTTTTTTGCAGATTTCGAGAATAACTTTTATGACAATGATTTGATGATGGTTTCTGATGGTGAACAAGAAGTCGACTATAGTAAAGAAGATTTAGAAACACTGAAATTAAATGAGGAAGTGAGTTCAATTGGACCTAAATTATCTGTTTGCTTGTAGTTATAATAATTAAATAAACCAAATTGACTTGGTTTCTAGTAAATTATGTAATTTCACCTGACAACTTTACAAGGCATTCTAAAGGTTAAAGTCTTATTTTTCATGACAGGATGGAAATCTTCCATTCTCCTACCAACTGATAACTGATAAGTGTTGTATTTTTCATGACAGGATGGTAATCTTCCTTTCTCCTACCAACTGATAAATGTTGTATATTTCATGACAGGATGGAAATCTTCCATTCTCCTACCAACTGATAAGTGTTGTATTTTTCATGACAGGATGGAAATCTTCCTTTCTCCTACCAACTGATAAGTGTTGTATTTTTCATGACAGGATGGAAATCTTCCTTTCTCCTACCAACTGATAAGTGTTGTTAGTCACATTGGAAGTTCATCATCGATGGGTCATTACATAAGTGATGTGTACGATGTCAAAAAGAAAACCTGGCTTAGTTACGATGATACTGAAGTTGATAAAACTGATGAACAAACAGTGCGTACAAGGAGACGAAGAACGGGATATATATTTTTTTATCGCAGCAAGTAAGTTTAAACTTGTCAGTGTTCTGTGGAAACTTGCTAATAAAGTGAGGATACATACATACATACATACATACATACATACATACATACATACATACATACATATATGCATGCATGCATGCATACATACATACATACATAACAGACAGACAAACCTTGACTTTAGCCCTATGTACTCACACTTTATGCTTTATTGTAGAATCAATCTCATAGATACATATTGTCAATTTGGTAAAGGTTGCAAAAGATTTGGATAGATTATATAATTATTTTGGTGTGAAATCTTGGGAGAATAAACCTGGGATACTTAAGTAGCGGTAAATTGAATAAACTGCTGAAATTTTTAATATCTGAGCTTGTGATTAACAGATTTCAAATAATAATTTATAGTACGCATTATTTTGTATTCAGTCAAATAGAGAAAAAATAGTTGCTGTGTGAATAATTATCAAGATATTCAGATGTTTCCCTTTGGTTTGCAAAGACAATTCTTGTAAGCATTCATGTTAACAGTTTTATACATATAGATGAAGGTAATTCTTACAAGGAGTTTCACTTAATTTTAAAATAGATGGAGAAATGTCAGAAATAGGAAGCTAGTTCTCATCATTACAAAACGGCCTTCGACCAACTTTTCATGTCAGTTCTCCGCAATTCTGTTGATATTCTGAGAACAGTAGATGGAGAAATGAGAATAGTAGGTGGGTAGTTTGTCCAGCTACCGGCATCTAAAAACATCCCTGCTTATCCATGATGACTTTTCACATACTTTGTTGCATAGCTAAAACTCCTTACACCAGTTGATATGACTTCAAGCTGACTTGAGTTGGTAGAGTGTTTGCAGAAGAGTTCATGTATGCCTAATTTTCTATTTTTTCAGAGACCTTTTTGATGATTTACCCAGGGAGCAGGAAGTCCCACATGGCAGACATTCCTTGCCAAGATAGATGGCAGATATTCCTTGCCAAGATAGATGTAAAGAATTCATGTACTCATTATACAGCAGTAAAATGAAGTGATAATAAATTCTTTCTGACGTATCAGCGTTGTTTTTCCTTAAAACCTCGGGACCTCCTGTAAACTTTCCTTTCCAAACTCAAAACTTATACTGTGCTTTCTTTAGTTTCTATCACAGTTTTGGGAATACCAAAACTTGTTTAAAGTTTACATACTGTGGTCAGATGCTTTTGAGCACTGGATTCACTTCACCTGAATACACACAAACACTTTTTCTGCAGAAAAAAGTCCTGTTAACCTACTTTATGAGTTGTCATATTTCTATATTCAGCTGTTGTGAACGTTGTCAATAGTTGCAATGAATATAGTAGACTGACTAGATTCCCCTTCCATTTTCTGCTAAATTAAAGTGCCTGTGATGTCCAAAATTGCTATTTTACCAAAATATTTTTTCCAAACATTCATAGTCTACTTTCCCCTTTCACTGTCTGCTAAATTAAAGAGTGTGATGTCCAAATATGCTATACTGCCAAAATTTTCCATATGTGCTGAAATAAGTATTTTTACAGTATAATACCCATGAAGTCTTTTTTTTATTATGAGTTATTTTAGGAGAATATTCCCTGTTTATGTTGTTTCATGGATTTTGTGTTTGACATAATGTATGTGATTTAAATAGAACATTATTACTTTGTGCAATGGGTATTACAAGTGAAGACATTATTACATTCGTGAATGAAATTACACAGGGTTTCTGCTGAGCCAGAGGGCTGTCCCAACCACTCATAAATATGCATGCTCATTTGCATATTGTAATATTCATGAGATAAAGTTAGCAGCAGGCAGAACCCTGGAGATACTACAGAGCATTCTCGCAAACCAGTTTTTATTTCTTCCACTACACTTCGAAATAGTAGGGACCAGCTCGTTAAGAATGGTTGTGGTTTGCGACGATGTACCAGAGAAAGTAAATATATGAATTAAGATTATAAGTTTCAACTCGCCTTGTGTCAATACAAAGACAGCAATACTGATATTAGTTCAAGATTTAAATACTATGGAATATTGTTGAATACTATATTTTCAAAGGATTTTATTTTCACTCAAAAGTATAGGCTGTTTTGCCTGGACCTTATTTTTTAATGATTTAGGAAGGAATGTGTGGTATCTATGAATATAAAATATTTTCAAGTGAATTTTTTTAGAAGAAAAGTATATCATCAAAAAGAAGTGAAGATAAATTCCAAGTTAAAATTTAGTATTTTACAGTATTCGATTACAGAGTAATATCTACCATATATAATAAAGATAAGTTTAATATAATTATGGTTTTTGAAGAGAGGTAGGAATGTAATTCTTCGTGTCAGTGCAGTAATGTCTTATCTGCCTATACACACCGCGTCAGTGCAGTAAGGTCGTATCTGCCTATACAATTGCATAGCAGATATGACCTTACTGCACTGATGCAAAGAATTATGGACCTAATATCTGTTGTGTTAAATTGTGCTAAAAATATGAATATAGACATGGAAATAATTCATGTTATGTTGTCAGAACTGGGATTAGGTTTTATGAAGTTATGTTCCAACATTGTCATTATTAATGAGTTAGTTAAGTTATGTTTGTTATTGTTTTCTGCAGCTGTACTTGAAAATACAAGTGTAGCAGAAATCACTGTAGGAGTGCAAATACCATGGGTACATACTCTTGCACTGATGTTTCATTTGGTTCTGTTATTATTATGTGTATGTTTGAAACAATAATGTCATGAAAACATAACTGCAGTCATTTGATTTTTGTGTATTAATGAAACACTTGCATATCATTTGCATACAGGTATGCAGTAATGTTGGTATAGCACTGCAGTTAAAATACTACCAATATGTCTGAATACTGAGACAAGTGATTCAATGGTATATATGTAGTAATTGATATTACATTCTGAAATAATCTTAACTGAAATTATGATGGCAAGAGAATCTGATTCAGTATTTATTAATTATGAAAAATGTGAAAAATTATACTTTTATTTGTAACGGTTTCAATTGTGATGTCAGACAAACTTTAGTTTAGAAACAATTCAACAACAAACAAATTTGGGGTCACATGAGGTCATGCAATTGGTCTAGGGTCACACAGGTTGTCATTAGAGAGGATATCTTTGCCTTGAATCGTTACTCTGTGTCTGACTATTTCTGGTGATGTTCACCACAATCAATCTGTAAACGGAGAGATTTATGACGATTAACATAATATGTAAAAACTGACTCTCAATGATAATAAATATTTGATTCATATAGCAATCGTAAAATGTAGTGTAATGTTTCTTTAATTTGTTTGAAACTGAATGCGAGTACTCCGTAGACATAAAAACACAAGAACAAACGCACACATAATCTACACAATGGGTACAATTGTTTGCTTGTTTGTCTTGTGTTTTCGTAAACATAACTAACTAAACCTGAGCCTCCTGTGACTACTACATATACCGATACATGCAACAAAAAATCCCCGAAAAAATCAAACCGAAGAAAGTGGGCACTCGAACTCAAACTCTTGCGAGTGAGCCAAATCTCGTGCCATTATAGTTCTCTATGGTGGTCTGAGGCCAAATACATCACAATAACAATAACACTCAGTTCAAATGGCGGTGTTTACTTCACACACAACTCTGTGATAAACACATACGTCACTCCCGAGTCGTACCTAATTTGTTTACAATGGATAGGTTAATATTCAACCTTGGAATGACTGACTGCTGATCTTGCGATTGGTGATTTCAAAATGGCTACACGGGATACAGTGGTGTGGTGCTTTCTTTTGATATTTGTCAGTGCTTCAAGTGGATCGTCCAAAAAACTAGAGTGTACGAAGTTAGGGCCGTGTTCATGTCAAATGTCTGATGGGTCAGGTGTCATTGACTTGGCAACGCTTGGCAATGCAGGCTCAGAACCAACACAGGTCGACGCAAGGTCAGTACATACATTGAATGACTTGAATAGCGTTTACAGATACACTACTACAGTGCCTTTGATTCCATAACTTAGCAGAGAACTCAAGTATTTTATTTTCTTTTTAACTCAGTATTCTTCCTACGCCGTATGGAAAGTGTTGAAAAGAGTGGCAACAAGTTTAGCATGTAATCATACTGGGTGAGTGACCCAGTGTGACCTGTTAGTGTTCTATAGACTTATGCAACAAAGACTTGCAGGTTTGTTGAGAGAGTATCCACCCAAACCCTCTCTGTATTCATAATACAATGGAAAAGCCTGCACAACAAAAACCGAAACACTGCTGTACAGAAAAAAAACCCTGTCTCATTTACATTGCTTTTTCGTGTAAAACCTGCAAAGATAGATGGATCATGGTGGTCCTGTTGTTGTTGTTGTTGTTGTTGTTGTTGTTGTTGTTGTTGTTGGCGATGGTGGTGCGTGCGTGTGTGTGTGTGGGGGGGGGGGATGGTGCAAAAGTAATTGGTTGCTGGTACTAAATCTGGTCAAACACACACAGTCACGCCTTGATATATACATGTACCACTGAAATATCGAGTAAACCAAAAGTTCAACGTGCATAATTTTACAACGAATTTTCCATCTGACATTACAGAATTACATGTAACATTTTTTTCATAACATTTAGTTTAACATCTTAATTGGCGACGAGAACATGTATACATCATTGGTGATGTTTTTGTGCTTTCGGGTTAGGCATGTTATCATTGATTTTAAAATACCAATTTTTGTCCACATTTATGCTGAGTTGAACAGCAGTTTAGCCTTGTTTTCCGACGTTTACGTAAAACGAATCTGTGTACCTCATGCGTATTAAGCCAAAATAACTTATGTGGATTTTTGTCCCAATTTAATTGGTAGGTATAAAGACGTGAGGGCTAGAGACGCTTCCTCCTACTCATTCAACCCATGCTGGCCATTTGAAGAAGTGGGGTGTCATGGCGTAGCGGTACGTACTAATGAAACTAACTGGAATATTCATATGCTTTCTCTCCTGTGTTGTATATTGTTCTGTGTGTAAGCATAGACCCTCCATAGTGGGTGGAGGGTCTATGGTGTAAGTTGTTCAAGAAAAGGAAACATATACAAAAACCAATTTAAAAACCTTATACTTTCTAACTGAATGTGTCATTCATTACACGATCAAATGTTATGTGGAACGTCAGCGTACACGTAAATATAGTATTTTGTTAAAACTTGGTAGTAACTGTGCAAGGTCTATGCAAAACGTGTGTGTGTGTGTTTGTTTGTTTGTTTGTGTGTGCGCGCGCCTGTTTGAGTTTGCCACCGTGTGTTTGCCATTCTGCCTTTCACTATTGATATGTACATCCTGTGCACTTCCGTTTACAAAGTTACTATTTTCATTAAAAGACACTAATATAATATTATTGACTGTCTTACACATTTTCATCCATCTCTTCATAAAGTTATGTCAGCGTGTCCCGGACAGACGTTTTGGGTTGTTCTTTACTATTGGTCTTCACGACACAGCACAGTTTCTCCACAATGGCACACATGTTATCTTAAAATATGAAGGAAAGACAGGTACTAGTCAAGTTGTGCGGTAAGTCTACTCAAGATTAGAGAAAAAGAGAGAGAGAGAGGAGAGAGAGAGAGAGAGAGAGAGAGAGAGAGAGAGAGAGAGAGAGAGAGAGAGAGAGAGAGAGAGAGAGAGAGAGAGAGAGAGAGAGAGAGAGAGTGTGTGTGTGTGTGTGTGTGTGTGTGTGTGTGTGTGGCTACAATTCAGTGAAGCTGTAACAATAGAAAGCAAGGTGTTCAATATTGACTTCATTGTAAATTGTCCATTTGTACCGTTGGAAGGTTGTTGAACAAAAACAGTTACTGAAGATGACAGTACCTTAGATCTGATGCGCAGCGTAAACGCCCTCAGTGTAATGCGATTTTCAGTTGCGTATGGTATCAACGGATGATCCTGCAGGTGGACTAAAACAACTCATTGCCTTGTTGTGCTAGAGTGATTGATTTGTCATCACTGGTAAATAGTTCACATGAGCTACATCAACGACGAATGTCATCTTAATTCTTGTTCTTGTACACATTTTCAGGACATCGTGGATTACTCTCGTTTGCAACAAAGAAAATGAAGACACCATATTTAGTCCAATTGGTGAAGATCCATACGTCCAGCCACTGCATTATGTAAAATATTATCTTTATTTGGAAATCACAATAGAATTAACTTTATTTATTCCCAAAATTAAAAAAGAGTATATGCACCCTAAGGTTTTGCATTTTCTGTGATTGGTGTAACCATAGACCCTCCATCAACGTGGAGGGTCTATGGTGTAACTAGTTTCGATTTCAAACTTGTGGAATTTTACTTACTTGAGACTGTAAGGCATGTCTTGTCGTTTCGCCCTCATAGACACTTTCATGACAAGGTGAGAGAGGTGAGCTTATACAGCTTACAGCAGTAGCTGTACTCACTCTAAATACCAAAGGCATGCCAAGCAATAAATCGTAATAACACAATACAGAGACACAATTTCTAAAGCTTCAACTCTGTTTGAAAACACACTGTTGTATACATTATATTATATATATATATAAAATCAAATCATCAAATTAACTGTCATGATTAGTTACAAAGCACTTATCTTAATTAAGTCATTTCTACATTTCATGTTTTGATTTGTTACCAATAGCAACTAGATGTTTATCCTGAATCTGTTTATTTCTTCTCAGTATTTTGAATTCAAGACACCCTGTGCATGTGCTGGGAAGTGTCAAAAAGATGCACCGAAGGAAGAACCAGAAGTTGAGGCGAAAGTTGAAGCCAAAGAAGAAAATAAAGATGAGAGCAAAGAACTAGATAAAGTAGAAAACAATGAAGTACAGGATGATGAAGTAAAAGACGTTCAGAATGAAGATATTCACGATAAAAACAGTGATGAAAATAAACACGATGTCCAGGAAGAAAATAAAGTAGCCTTACCAGACAAAGAATACTAGAACATAAATGGATTAACAGTCTTTCTCCATGGATGATTTGGTGATTTTTTTTGTACAGGCCTTGTTTATGATCACGTGATGAAAGTTATGTTTTGAAACTAATCATGTTAATTCAGTACTTGTACCAATAAAATGTTTGGATTATACCAAAGAAGTTTTAGGTATTGAGTCAATCATGTGTAGACATACTAACTAAATAGACAGAAAGAAAACAACGTACACCACATACAATGCATACATACATACATACATACATACATACATACATACATACATACATACATACAATGTATACATACATACATACATACATACATACATACATACATACATACATACATACATACATACATACATACATACATACATACATGCATACATACATACATGCATACATACATACATACATACATACATACATACATACATACATACATACATACATACATACATACATACATACATACATACATACATACACGGTTAACGGAATCCCCTCTACACAATGGTTACACCCACCGAACCCGTGACTACTGCGCAGACAAAGCTTTGTAATCAGGTCACAGGTCTCGTGACGTTGAGACGCGTAAAGACGTGACACATGACAGCTACAACACATTCACTCACGAACTGAGGCTAGTGATGTTAATGCAGTGAAAATGTCGACAGAACGACAAGTTACGTATCAATATCCTTCCCAGTCTCCACGACACGGAGTTTTATCGATACCTCTAGATAAGAAAGGTGTATGTGAAGCCTATCTTTTGGCGATTCCACTTGGATTCCTAGGAGCACACCATTTCTATCTAAGACGACCAGGTTTTGGGCTACTTTATTTTTTCACACTGGGACTGTTCGGCTTTGGCTGGATTATTGACTGGTTTCGAATCCCTTGTCTTGTGAGAGATGCTAACAATCGAATACAATTAGAGGCTGGTCCGTCACCTTTTCCATACGTACCGAAAAAACGTCTAGACGATGCATATATTCTATCCTTTCCACTGGGTTTTCTAGGTAAGTGATCACAATACTTAAACTACGCATGCGTACTGATTTTTTGAGGTCATGCGACGGTCACACGCGCATGTATCACGTGCACGTATATGTACCTTTGTAATATAACCACGAAATTTGAACTTGAAACAACTATAAGTGTCCTTCAGATTTACAAAAAACGGAGAAGTGTTTATATATGTACATTGTCCTTTTATTCTTATGGTAAACAATATCTTGTTTTGAATTCTTACTTGTTTACACCAAATCTGATACGATGTCATGACCTTCAACACGGCTGCATGTACTGATAGCTGTGATGTCACTAACCTCGACTTCTGTATTTTTACGTACAATGTTCTATATGGACACTGACAATAACAGAGGCACCACATAGACAACAATATCTCAGTGAAAAGTGATCAATAAACATCGCTGTTTCTTTCACAGAACAGTAGCAGTAGTAGCCAAAACTCTAGGCCTGCTTACAGACGGAGTAGGTCGGGAGTCGATTCTGACAATGTCTAGCTCCTTTTCTAAGGTGTTTAGGGACCTTGTTAGAATCGAATATATCCCGTACACCGTTTGCAAGCAAGACTACCTAGAGTCAAGTCGTGTGTTGTGGATTTTGAATATCACCTCTTTCCCATGATGGGAGAAAAAGTCTCCACACGACTTGACTATATATAGGCTATGGACACATACATCTGAAAATGATTACACAGGGCGTACACCGTAATGGTCTTTAATCATTGTAATGGCTTCAATTATTTACTTTCTTACTGATACGAAACACGACCGCATGTCTGTTTCTACATTCCAACTCTGCTCGGTACCTCTATACGTTTTCCTTGATTCTGCATGTGACGTTTTCTGAGTGTGTAAAAATGCCATGTTCAATGTCATGAGTGAAACGGGAAAGTCCCCTTTGTGCTTTACATGTAAAATATCCAAGAATATGCACAAACCATGGAGGTATACCTATCAAGGTTATTAACTCAGCACACACGTGTAATATCAAAGTATCATCGCCTTCTATGATTTCTGTGCTAGTAACAATAATAATAATACGTGTTTATATTTCTGGTTGTTTTTTTACTAGGATTTCACCATTACTATTTGGAACGATATGGATGGGGAGTGGCCTACACCTTCACCTTTGGTCTTTTTGGTGTGGGATGGCTGATAGACCTCTGTCGAATGCCGTGTCTCGTTTCTTCCGTCAACGACGACATCAAACGACGCGTACAAAATGAAGGTTATATGAAACCACTGAAGTCGACCTGCGATGCTTATATTCTTGGATTACCCCTCGGGTTCCTCGGTTTCCATCACTTTTACCTAGATCGCATCGGTTTCGGACTTGTGTACCTCTTTACGTTTGGTTTGTTGGGTGTAGGCTGGGTAGTTGATGTACTGCGCATGCCGTGTCTGGTGCGAGATGTTAACCGACGAATACTCCGACCTGATCCACGAAAGAGTCTGTGTGATGCTTATGTTTTGTGGTTCCCATTCGGTATCTTTGGATTCCACCATTTCTACCTAAATAGGGGTGGTTGGGGTGCTCTGTATTTCTTCACGTTTGGCATATTTGGTATTGGGTGGTTGGTTGATTTCTGTCGACTGCCATATATCGTGAAGGAAGTAAACAAAGAAATAGTTGAGAAACAGTATTTCGTCCATGCCTCACACACAGAAGTCGACCGTAGTGTAACTGTCAGAGAGGACTACGCGTATCCAAGACAACAGCACCCGCATCCGTATCCACAGCAACCTGGACCGTACCAACAACAACCAGGTCCATACCCACAGCAATATCCCCAACACCCAGGTCCATACCCTCAACAGCCTGGTCCGTATGCTCAACAACCTGGTAACTATGGCAGTGTTGCATCCGGTTTCCAAGGTTACCAACAAGCGCCAACACAGTATCAACAACCTCATATGCCTACTCCACAAGCTCCACCACCACCGCAACCAGGCTGTGAGCAAATGCCAGCCCCTCCCCCATACACTGAATACCCTGCAGCCGGTCACAGTTCACAGGATGGCGGTGCAGCAGCAGAGTCTTCCTCAACACCGTCACAAACCTATGGTGTAAAACAAGACCTCAATGACAGACAAGGACAGGGTGACTCGTCGTCAAGGCAACCGTCGGCACCACCCTCAACTCCACCAAAGGACAGTACGTACTAACGTCCCCATACATTGTTCAAAACCAATAGTCTGACATGAATGTCTGCTTGAATTCAAAGTCATCGACATACTGATGAACGGTATGACGAGCGTTACTGCAAAGGGACCACTTATCGTTTAGTTATAAGCTTAGACGATGAGCACCGGTCACCGTTCTAGAAACTTATATTTACCGTCTAAATGATACCTTGAAATTATGCTTGCCTAATTACTAAGTACTATTTCTAGCCAGTAGTACTGCTGGTTAGTGTTTTCCTCTGTGATTTCTTACACAGGGAAACATAGTCTTGCGACCATTTATATATACTTCCAAATGGCAGGGTTCTTATTACAAACCGAATGCAACACTGGGTTGGGTTGAAATGTAATATTAATTGGTTTCGGGATTTCAAGAACACCTAAGAGTACATAAGAAAATGAAGACAATTGAGATTGTTTACTGTATTTGAAACAAACAAACAAACAAACAAACAAACAAACAAACAAACACACACACGCACACACACATACACACACACACACGCACACACACACACACACACATACACACACACACACACACACACACACAGTCTGCTGTATGTCAGATCACGGTAGTCTGAGGCTGTACGTAAATACTGCTTTACAAATATTAGGCTGTAAGGTACGCGGTGACAGGGCGCCCTCACACATGGATCAATTTCTCCGGTGAGGGCGGAGCGACACGACGTATTACAGTCTGTACAAATATGTGAACAATATAAATCAGTATAGATAATCAGTATAAATAAGAATATAAGAGACATTTTCCATAGATGTATTCTGCAGAGATATTTACATGGATTTCTATTATTAAAGATAAATGCACCGTCACGTGGGCTAAGGCATTCTATATTTACTTGTAAGGAGAAACATAACCACAGCTTGATTTTATTACATATCGAAGGTTTGGGGACAGGGTAAATTGTAAATACATACAGTGAGTCTGGATGACCGGAATTACTCCGTATTTTGTAGTCCCCCACGCAAATTCTCCAATAGGTATACGCTGAGGTGTGGGTATACTGGTGTTTCTTCACCTCTCATCTAACTGCACAGTTATTAGTGTGCTACGTGAACGCTAGCAGCAATGTAACAGTGGTGTTATTACTGGGTGGAAAGTTCCAAACCCTCTATCAGTCTCAGTTACCCAGACTCTCGTCGCTGGGGGCTCTGCCTACGAGACCTCCCCAACCGAGGTAGAGCCCCCAGACACGAGAGTCTGGGTAACCAAGACTAAGCACTCTTCTTGTACATTATATAAGAAAATCATAATATGAATAATAGATGTATAAGTATTCGTATATCACATTGTGGGGAATTTTAATGTGTCTTTCAAGTATCACGTTTTTCTGTACAGAAATGTGTTCAGTACTTTATTCATATTTACAATCTTGTGCTAGCTGCAATTAGAAGGTTTTTAAAAGAAATATTTAATTTTGTTAGGTACAGTAACTTACTCGTAATATCATAAACCCTGAACAGTATCGAAATCACCTGTGGATAAACATATTTGTGTAGATGTATACACGATAAATCAAATCAAATTGATTTTTGGATCCGCACCCACAAATCAGCACCCTCAACGGCGATCATGATTTCAATCTATTTCTGTACTGGTTATAGATAATATTGACCACTGGTTAACATGTACAATGTCTGGTATTTTAACAAGTTACAGTGAATATATTGTGATTGCTTGATCGAAA
Source organism: Glandiceps talaboti (assembly GCF_964340395.1). Taxonomy (NCBI): domain Eukaryota; kingdom Metazoa; phylum Hemichordata; class Enteropneusta; family Spengelidae; genus Glandiceps; species Glandiceps talaboti. The sequence continues at coordinate 868,995 of NC_135568.1, forward strand.
AATGATACTCCAGTTAAAACTAATGCAGTTCTAGCATGGTGACATATTCAAAACCAAGCTTTCGTTCAAGATTTAAACCTGTCACTCCATTCAACATCAACAGATAACATTGATCACAAATTAACAGATATAATGTCTTTTTATGAAATCAGAATAATTGACAAATTTTTAGTGAATATATATTTCAGGTGCTTTGATGAAAAATATATCCCAGCTGCAGCCAGTGTACGTATTTATAACAGTAGAGGCTGTTGACACGTGATTAGTATAGTATGAGCACTTAGATCTTTAATCTGAAAAACGTGACTTTTTTTACATGTACATTTAGAAACAATGAAATTATTCTACTCATTTACAATGTATGGAAGGCTGGTGATGACGTGTTTTTACTCACCAATCTTTCATGGTCCATAAAGTCTGGTGACGTAGTGGAATTGAAATAAAGACATTGTTTGTTTGTATCCTCGCCTACTTTAAATTTTTGTTATGTCTCGAAAGTGAAAAGGAAAGTGATGATGAGGAGGAGAAGGAGGGGGGGAGAGAGAGAGAGAGAGAGAGAGAGAGAGAGAGAGAGAGAGAGAGAGAGAGAGAGAGAGAGAGAGAGAGATGCGAATGTTTCACAAGCATTCGAAGCATGACTTGAAATAGTAGACTGTCGAGCCTTTTTTCCCCTACGTTTTATCTAAACTTAAGTCGTTGCGGCGCTCCGATTCGGCGCAATACTACTATAATCGCATACTGAAATCGAGGGCCGATATCAGTATGTGATTATAGTAGTATTGCGCCGGATCGGAGCGCCGCAACGACTTAAGTTTAGATAAAAAGTAGGGGAAAAAAAAGGCGCAAGCAACTGTCGACAGTCTAGTGAAATAGCTGATAATTATAAATAACTGCTAAAAGATACACTTTGAGAACACTCCACGTTGATAATGTTAGATCTTTATTGAACCTAAAAGTAATCAAAACATATGTAAATCTTTGCATAAATGTGTGATCCCCATTTCTCCGAACTGTGTACGTACTTAACAGGATTTACTTATGAATAGCGCCCGCATGCATTCGAACGACATGAAATTGTCCCCAGATGACCTTTTGGTAATCTCTGATAATGGTTTGCATGGTATTATAAGGTTTATTGAAAGCCCTTAAAAGCTTGTTGTAGCTTTTATAGTACAGAGTGCTAATTTCAGGAATTTTGCTTCACCATCGCCCCCCCCCCTCCCCTCCCCTCCCCTCTGAAAGTACGCCATTAGAGTTCAAGGACATCTGCAAATGTCAGGCAATGACAAATGATAACACAGTGATTCGTACACGTTGAATGATATTGTCTACTTTGACCTTCTAGTGTCAAGTAACAAACAAAACACATACCGTGTATTTGTTGACACCGTGTTCGAATAATTATGTTTCAACAGTGACTCAGCCATATGGGATTGTCTAATGCGCAGAATCAGAACATAGTCACAGAGGAAAGGTTATGCATTTCTACGAAGTTTAACTGGGGATTCCCCTTAAATGCAAATTGTAGAAAAGAAGTAGAAGGGCATTAAACTGAGCCGTGAATCTACACGGGGCTTGTGGTTATGTCGTTGTCAAAAAGTTTGCTACGATTGTAGTCGTTCTTTCGTCCACAACTGTCTAGGACCTGATACCATGTCTCGTTCTATATTAGTATATGGTATGCCTGATAATCTCGACGATGAGACCGCTGAAGATAAACTTAAAATTCATTTACCGAAGACGGAATCGTTTAAAAACAAGTTGGTCATATCTGCCAATCCGACGTCCATTACTGGCGAAAACGAAAGAGTATTTTTCGTAAATTTTGAGTCCCCAGTAGGTAAGAGAATGTCTGAATACTTATTTGTAAATTAAGTCAGCTTGATAGCATTGATACACATCACCAGGTTTGTCATATACATGCATTATTACAGACGCCCATCATGAAACTCCGCCCACAATGTTGCGACCATTTAATTTGACAGGGAACATGGAACGACAACATAACAGAGAAGGCTATTGTCGATCTGTGCATACAGAACTTATGGCAAAGGTTTACGACCCAGCTTTACGACTCGTAATATTTGCACTGTTTGCATGTCCGGCGAGTGGCCTGCATTGCAGATCACTTGAATACATACCATATATACCAAATACATGTATATAGGCCCGGGATATAGGCCACCCGACTACTACTGAACTTGTTAGTTACTGCTTGTGATTCCCCTTAACGTAATATTCTATAAATATATCTTCGCAACAAATCTGTGACAATCACAGCACTGCAAAATGCAATCCACAGCGAAATAAGTGAAAGTTCCCGGATGCTGATGATCGAAAGTGAAAGTGAAATATAACGATAGGTCAACGACTTTTAGTTTCATCTGAACGTTAGATTTATATATGTCACTGTTAATTTCGCTTTAAAAGTAAATGTAACGTCCAAAATGTATTTTATGTTTTTTATCTTTTCATTTTTATTCTGTCCATCACCTGTATTTAATTACTATGCTGAGCTAGTCTGTCTGGCATGGATATTGTCCACATTTGCATTCTATATACACCACCACCGCCGCCGCCGCCGCCGCCGCCGCCGCCACCACCACCACCACCACCACCACCACCACCACCACCACCACTATCACCACCACCACCACCACCACCACCACCACCACCACCACCACCACAACAACAACAACAACAACAACAATAACAATAAAAACAACAATAACAACAACCAGAATTTTCTTGACTTTTTTGGGAACAGAGTGATGAAAATAATAGCAATATTGCTATTAATTAATTATCTATTCTCCCTCTATACATTGCTTGAATTAGTCTTTTAATGATATTGTTATATATTCACATTGCCACTTTGTTAATATATATGTTTACATTGCCTCTCTATATATTCTCACTCTGTTCAGTATACATCTATGAATATGTGCATGTGTATTCATAAATTAATGCACCCCTTGTTACAGGACATTTACTATGAGTATGTAGTTTTGATTAGATAAGATATCAAGTTCAATTGTACATGTTTTAACATTGAAATCTATTATACATGGTAGACTTGGTTAATTGTACATGTTTTAACATTGAAATTTGTAACATTAAGGTCATACTAGTCACACAAAGCAGGACATGAAATATTTTTTACAATGAGAGGTCAAGCTCTTGAAACTTTACAACCAGTCTCACTAAACTTGATATCTCATCTCATCGAATCTGTATGGTCATGGTAAATCCCTCGTTATTCACGCATATAATACCAACTTTAATAATAAATAAAATAATAACAACTTTAGAACATATTGTATGTATCAAAGCCCAACAAGCAGTACCCCTCTGTATCAAAGCCCAACAAGCAGTACCCCTCTGTATCAAAGCCCACCAAACAGTACCCCTCTGTATCAAAGCCCAACAAGCAGTACCCCTCTGTATCAAAGCCCGACAAACAGTAACCCTCTGTATCAAAGCCCAACAAGCAGTACCCCTCTGTATCAAAGCCCAACAAGCAGTACCCCTCTGTATCAAAGCCCGACAAGCAGTACCCCTCTGTATCAAAGCATGACAAACAGTACCCCTCTGTATCAAAGTCCAACAAGCAGTACCCCTCTGTATCAAAGCCCAACAAGCAGTACCCCTCTGTATCAAAGCCCAACAAGCAGTACCCCTCTGTATCAAAGCCTGACAAGCAGTACCCCTCTGTATCAAAGCCCGACAAGCAGTACCCCTCTGTATCAAAGCCTGACAAGCAGTACCCCTCTGTATCAAAGCCCAACAAGCAGCACCCCTCTGTATCAAAGCCTGACAAGCAGTACCCCTCTGTATCAAAGCCCAACAAGCAGTACCCCTCTGTATCAAAGCCCAACAAGCAGTACCCCTCTGTATCAAAGCCTGACAAGCAGTACCCCTCTGTATCAAAGCCCAACAAGCAGTACCCCTCTGTATCAAAGCCCAACAAGCAGTACCCCTCTGTATCAAAGCCTGACAAGCAGTACGTATACCCTCTGTATCAAAGCCCGACAAGCAGTACCCCTCTGTATCAAAGCCCGACAAGCAGTACCCCTCTCCTTGCTGTCTATTTTTATTCTACAAATAACACAATGCCTACCTTTGGCCCTTGGAGTTGATGGGGGGGGGGGGGCGATACCCCCCCCCCCCAACCATCCCCATCAGCCATTGTGGTGGTGCTGTTCTCTCCCAAATCATTGAAGGGGAAAAGTGAAATTGAGTATCTCCAAGTGATGGCTAGAGCCCTATATCAGATTTCTCGAGAAGGCCACATCTATTTTGCCTGTAAAGAAATATCTTTATTATAAATAGATTGTTACTGTTGATACTATAATGTATTGTATCGTGCAATTGTACATCATTCTCCAGATAGAATAACCCTGCTATAAATTCTGAATGTGGACTTACCAATACAGTATTAACAAGGAACTTGCTCAGTATTTGTTCATATGATTAATCTAATCACGTGATACCAATATAATTATTGTATATTTTCAGCGGAATTCCATAATGACTTAAAGGAGACTCTAAAATCAAGACGTAAAAAGTTTAAAGTGACGATAAAACCATGTCCTGAAGAATTGGAGAAAACCTTGTTGAACAAAACTCAAATCATTGAGTCTGACGACAGTGCCCTAGTTGAAGAAGAAGGTCTATGCCAAACACCACAGGTATGTTGGTCGTTTACATGACACGCCATTGTGTAGTGTATGTATGATTTATAGATAGCTATGGACTTTGTTCGTTCTCCAAAGCTACTTTGACATCATTAGCATTGTTTTCTCACTTTGTGTCAAATAAAGACTTATTATCTTAGAGTATGTTGGGACAACAAAATATCGTCCTGGCCCCAAATCTAGATCAAAGCCTTGTGTATTGATCATAACGATCTTAAGATTTAATGATGTATTGATCGTTTTTCTACAACACATATAGTCTAAAAGGATCAGGATATTCAAACTAAACTGTCTAGTCAAAACTTGACCAGAATAATTTGTTCTACCATAGTCCTATCGAGTCTACTCCAGTCCAGTCCGGTCTAGTCCAGCAGACCAGTTCAGTCTAGTCTAGTCTAATCAAGTTTATAAGTCCATGACGAGAGTAGCATAGACCAAGGCAGTATATTAGAGGGGGCCCAGTCTAGCCTAAACTAGTGGCGTTCCGTTACACCAGATGGCAATTTCTTAAAACTAAAATGTGAACCCTGTGTATGGTAGTTACTGGTTACTTTACGTGTGCTGACTCAGTAATATGTAATATTTCACTTTCTAATATGATTTCATAGTACAGGTGTAGCAGATCAAATCATTTCCATAGAATAGTAATACACGCTTTTGAAAAAAGGAAACACCACTAAATCACCATTCCCCTGGACTAGAGAGTTTAACATATTGAATTTTTAAGTGTACATTGTGCAGTGTGGGTTGTGTGAAGAAACCAACTGTTTGGTAGAGTGAAAGAACATGGAGTTGAAATCCTAGCCTTTAAAGCTTCACACATTGTCCTTTACTAGAAAGTTATGTCTATCAATGCGTTCTAAACATACACGGATTTTGAGTCGAGGAACTTTATAAACTTCCTGTCTGGTACTGGCCGTCATAAAGCAGACTAGCTTTCATAGTCATAGCGTAATTTGCATACAAAGAAAAATGGCAATTTTATCAAAAGTAATTATCCTACAAATTAAGTTCTCATTCTAAATAAAAAATAGTTCCATAAATGACTGGAAAACCTCGTCAAAAGACAATAAAACAAATCTAAGATTAAACCGCGCCTACATTTTCACCACCGCACATAAATTTTACTGCTAGATATGCTAAAACATAAATAGTAACATTATCCATTAGTTTACATGTCTACAACCGAATTATTGTTGGTAGTCAACCACTCTTTGTTATGTGACATTTGATCTATGAACTTAGGCATACAACAATGAAATACACCTGTACTCTAGCTTAGACAGGTTAAAGTTTAAACAATGGCAATTCATCAATGAGGTTTTATTCAACAAGCTGACACAGGTAACAATAGAACAGTAATGATAAAGTTTTCAAAATACACTTCCTTACATTGAGTCACAGACTCCCTAATGAATACGCTGTATAAGTTGACATCATCTCTTTTCGATTGAGTTAATTGTCATTTTACAAAATTATTTTAACGATAACTAAGGCCTAACTATAAGAATTTAGTTTTTTATCCTACACTGAACTATTGATGTCACCCCCTAGGAAGCATGTATAACGATGTGAGTATGGATTCAGATAGAATTAATATTTCAGACTTCCTTCTTAGAAGCGATTAAAATGGAACACAATGGAAGAGAAGAGAGAAATACAAACAAACATCCGTGAAACGATTTAAAGTGTTAGTTGATAATTTCATCACTTGTTAGACTATTTCTTTTTTGATAATAGAAATTGTATTATTTTGTATTTGTATACATGAACTTAGTATATATCGACAGTGTAAATATCTTTTTGAGTATATAATCGTCATTTTATTCACCACTCATAACTGTCTGTCTGTCTATCTATCTATCTATCTATCTATCTATCTATCTATCTATCTATCTATCTATCTATCTATCTATCTATCTATCTGTCTGTCTGTCTGTCTGTCTGTCTGTCTGTCTGCCCCATATGTGCGCATACATATGTATGTATGTATGTATGTATGTATGTATGTATGTATGTATGTATGTATGTATGTATATATGTATGTGTGTGTGTGTGTGTGTCTGTCTGTCTGTCTGTCTGTCTGTCTGTCTGTCTGTCTGTCTGTTTGTCTGTCTTTGTAGATTTCTTATTTGTAAAGTAATTATTGTTTTTTAGGACGAATCTCACACTCAACCTCAATCACCAGTGATTTTTGCAGATGAAGAAGATTCCCCACCTGAAGTTGCTATGACCGAACCACAACCCAGTGTTGAAAGTCACAGCCAGACAGAACTTACTGACTCACAACCATTAGATGAGGAATGTCATGGTGAAGACCAGGCAGATAGTCAACAAACAATTGAAGTTGATGATATGGATAAGCCAAAGATAGATGATGACACTTCTATTCAAAATGAATCACCGACTTGGCAGTCTGAACCAGTGGATTGTCCACCACCACCAAACCAGCAACAACAGCAAGGTCAGACATTTTACCAAACACCGAAAGAAGATCAGCAACATCATCCACAGCAATCCGATATTGAACACTCACAACAGAGGCCTTCCAGTGACGGTGACTTTCACATAACAGAAGAGGTGAGTCATTTCCCTAGAAGTACTGATACACCTGAAACTTTACATACACAGTGTAGACAGCCAGACCAACCACAGATGATGTCATCTGAAGTCGTTGGAAACCAGGATGTATGGCTACCACGAACACAAGCACCACCACCACCCCCCTCAGACCATGCACAACAGCTTCCCCATATCAACTATCCAACAGATAAAGATGTGTCTAGAATGTCTTATCATCTAGAACAGAAAGGACAAGGCTATACACAAGGTGGAAGAGTTCAGATTGAAATCCCAGCAGAGATCTACCCAAGGGAATCCCTCGGTGAGCCATATCTCAGGGGATCCAGGGAAAACATCATCAAAATGACAACCCAGCGTGATAGATCTCCCACACCACGACATAATTTGGAAAGTCAACCTTCGAATATGCAGTCAATGACGTTACCCCTGAATTGGAAGAGGGAAAGTTTCCCTCCTCCTCCACCACCAACGAGTCAATATCAACAGCCATACCACATTGCACCACATCAGGTGAAGCATTCACCATATATTCAAACAGGACCTGAACACGTTCAACAAATAGGAGAAACACAGATGATGCAACAGACAGAACAAGCCGGAACACAAATTTCTACTGGACAGCAGAAAGGAGCCTCTGGAGAGACTGTCCTTTCTTCAGAGCAACCATATACATCACATATAGACCAACAGCAAGCACACATGCAGCCACAAACAAGAGAGAAGGGAATCCCGGCACCAGAAATCAAAGGTGCACCGAAACAAAAACCTAAGGTGCCACCTAAACCATATAAGAGCAAAGAAATAAAGAAAGATCAACAGGATACGAGGTTTTGGCCAGAATGCACAAATTACCACCACCACCAGCAGCAGCAGCAGCAGCAGCAACAACAACAACAACAACAACAACAACAACAACAACAACAACAACAACAACAACAACAACAACAACAACAACAACAACAACAACAACAACAACAACAACAACAACATCAACCATATGTTCCAAATGAGCGTCAACCAATAGATGCTGATCCGTTGCCACAACCCAATCAGTCAACTTACAAGCCAGGAAGAATGCCACCACATGTGTTTCAGGGTCAGAAACAGCATAAAGAACCTGAGCCTCAGTATTCAGGAACAGGTCCATTCTGGAGGAATCCTTGGATGCACCAACAGTATTTGCTCTATGCACATAGCGGAGACCAGAATATGGCTTCTTTGCCAAACTGGCCACCACCTGGTTATGCATTACCCCAGTTTGCTCAATCACAGAGAGGGTTGTACATAGAACCACACAGTGCAGCAAGCCAACGACACAGTGTACATGGAGAACCATCAATGTATCAACACAGAGGGCATCATGGTCCTGAAGATGTATTCATGGAAAATGTAGATCAGAAAGACCAAGGACATAACTTACAAAATCAACCTAGCAGATTGCCTCGTGATCAGTATCAGGACTCCAAGAGAGTTTCAGAAGATAATGTTCAAACACCTGACCCAGTGTCACCAAAGGCAATTAAATTAGAACAAAAGAAAAGAAAAGATTCTTGTAAGGATGAAACAGGTAGGTTCTAAATAATATATTATATGTATGTATTTGCTTTCATAAATTAATAATGTCAATAAAGTTATAGAAATATTCCATTTCTACATCTTTGTATGATTGAAAATTGTTCATATTTTAAAATTACTAAAACAAATGACACTTTCCCCAACTATGTTTTGTAAGGTTAGAAGGGTATGATGATTTTTAGTCTCAACGTTCTTTCAGATGTCCCCATCAGTACAATCAAGGCCACTGGTTTCAAACGAAGCACTAGTCGAGAAACCCTTGAATTATATTTTGAAAATCGACGCCGTTCAAGTGGAGGTGAAATTACGAACTGCTACATCAAAGTTGATAACACATTTATAGCTACGTTTGAAGACCCTGAAGGTAAGTTTGTGATCAGTTGTATAATGTACAATGTCCCTTGCATAGCACTGTATAAATTGCATTGTTTTGCCATTTTACGAGAGAAATGCATACTTCAGACCATTTCTACAATTGTTCATTAGTCGTTATCTCTCAAGAAAAATGTACAGTTATACATATCGTACAATATGGATATACATACAGGTATTGTAGTTTGCTTACTGTAGTTCACAGTGAAAGTTCAGTAGTTAGACTGATATGAGTTTCATTCTGTTTTATCCGAAGATGCTCAGCGTGTACTTAGTCAGCAATTACACATTGTTGAGGATGCCACACTAAATGTCACCGCAGCTGTAATCCCCTCTATTGATGAAAGGATGTTTGTGTTGGAAGGATTATCTGATACCACTAGTCGAGAAGATCTAACTCTTTATCTGGAGGTTTGTACAGGTATCGACGAAACACCAGAATTTCTGTTCGGAACAAAACAAGGCTCAGTATTGGTGAAGTATTCTGAACGGCTGACAGGTAAATAATCAACATATATTTTTCTAAATTCTTTGTTGAATATAGCAGTTTATTAATAGAGTAGTTTGCTTTAAATACCCTTACATAAAATGGAGAAAAATAGGACATCCAATAAATATCTTTGTCAAGTTGCTATATATTTTTACGTGAACAGATTTTGACAGAATTGCAAAAAGGGTAGACCAGAGGAAATTGAAGGGGGTGCAGTTGACTGCAGTGCAAACAGAGGCGACCAACAGTATTCTGGTGAACGGTATTCCTCCGGACACGACTGAAGAAACAATAGGACTGTATTTTGAGAGCAAAAGGAGGAGTGGAGGAGATGAAGTAGACAATGTACAGTATGATGATGACACGACATTTGCAGTGGTGACCTTCAAGGATCACAGAGGTGAGCTATGAACTTCTTTTGAGTAACTACTGCTACAGGTTTAGTCCAACTATATACTCATGACGCCATCAGGTCTAGACTAAAGAGAGAAAATACAGAAAATTATTTAATATAGAAACAAAGGTAGGTAGACAACGAGTTTCATTATCAACCACACCTTAGCAATGCAGCAGAGAAGAAGACAATACTGGAAAACCCCCTGAGAAGGTTCTAGTCAACCACTGCTTGAACAATATATATATAATTGAAAGAAAATGCCTCTGCATAGTATTAAGTTAACACAAAAAATTATGAGGAAGGCATAAAATCTTAATTTCAAATACATTTCTTCCCTTTTTCCTCCATATTTTAGTTGTTGAATCGGTATTGAAAAGAAAGCCCCATACTGTAATGAACAAGGTGATTGAAGTCCTACCCTACTACGAATGTATCGGACATGTGATCAGTACAGAGGAACAGCTACTTTCCATTCCTGACCCTGTAAGCATTGATGTTGATCCACAGATTTCAGCATTCATCCAAAACAAACAACAACACGTGCAAGAAATGAAGAAACAAATTTCACAGATCCATGGTGAGTTAGTGTTTGTAGCAGATGATGCCAGTGACAAAATCATGGTTAAACCAACTTTCACAAGAAAGACGCCCAAAGCACATGAATTAGTGAAAACCTGGTCAGTAGATGTCAAGAGCTTTGTGGGATACTGTTTGGCACAATTCAAATGCGTTTCCATACCAGTGTCCAGGGATATATGGGAGCAGGTTAAAGGTCAAGTACAAGATATGTCAATGGGGGACTTGTCGCCAGATCTAAATGACCAATCACTGATGATCACATTTGTTGGTAAAGATGATGACGTAGATAACCTAAAGACGGCAATAGAAATCA
>NC_135568.1:885000-915000 GCF_964340395.1 Glandiceps talaboti
TTATCCGAGAGATATCGTGGCTAAAATCTTGTATGAAGAAGCTATCTCGCTCAGCAGTAAGAACCCAAGCAGTTCTCTGAATGAGATAAGAATCGTGGTATATGATAAGGACTATGCTACTCGTAAGGTAAGATTAATTATAGCAGCACACTTGTCTTACTGCTAGACGTTCGGGCTTTCTTCCGATACGATAAGTGAACGAAGTTCGCAGTGAGGGCTTCCTTGGGTGTTCACCCTCGAAAGCGACCTATGGTCGCTTATCGTATTGTTTCGGAAGAACATCCGAGGTCTAGCAGCTAGACTAACTTGTCACTAGTTTGGAAATAACCTGAAATGAAATGAAAGACTGGATGTAGCTGTCAAAGGTATTCAGAGTTTTCTTGACTTGCCCATTCGTACCTTTTGCTAGATGTTGTACTAATCAAGGTACACAAGCAAACAATAATCCTCTTCATAAATGATACAAGTTGGAATGCTTCGGTTTAGTGAGAACACACTACTGCTACATAATTACATATTACTTATAGACGAGAACCTCAAAGTTACTTGACATTGAACTGAAAGTACAATAACGTCTACTTGGGATTTGCTATTTCATTTATATCATAGGCATTCGAAGAAGAAATGCAGCAATTCATTGGAACATCAGAGAGTGATGTCGGTATGTATGACATTTTCTGATTTCATGATTTGAAAATTCATTATATTGACAACTTTGTCACCTCATGTAATACTATTACGTCACTAATACCCATATTTGTTGTAAACTATCCCTCATCATTAGATCAAATGAATTCAGTAAATATGCGAAAATTCAATCGTTACTTTTGCCCAACTACAGTGATTAAGTTGTTTAGTAATTATGCTTCTATAACGTATTATTACCTTTAGGACGAGGACCACCTGTATATACTGATTTTGATAAGGCTAAGAAAGAGATGAAAATTGGTGATATATGTTTACAAGTTTGTCAAGGAGATATCACAACTGAAACTACTGACGCCATTGTGAACAGCACCAACCCACAATTAGATATGACAAAAGGTATTTGTATTTCAGTTTCCAACCTTCAATGTGAAGCCCAACTATTTCCTTCAAGTTATGTTGTCAGGATGAAGACCCAGTAAAACAAGTTTCTTCGACTTATTGCTTAGACAAGGCACACGAGACTGGTATGTCTTCCATTGCAATGTGAAGCCTATACTAAATGGTCATCACACATTGCATTACTGCATGCATTGCCATTGAACATAACGTGTATTTCTGTACTATGTATTCTGGGATCTTTGTTTGGTAAAGATTGCAAGAGAACGAGATAAGAAGAGAAACTGAAACTTGTATATCTCCGCAACCAATGTTAACCATTATAATTTATATATGGTAAATGTCGTACGAGCATTGTTGAAGAATTGTTTGTTTGTTTGTTTATTTATTTATTGAATGTCTGTTTTTTTAAAGGTGGCGGTGTTCAATCAGCCATTCACAGGGCAGGAGGAAATGCTATTCAAACAGAATGTCAACAACTGGGTGAGTGTAATCAATATGGATTGTTACTATAGAAACAAAATTATTGTTTATCTCCCAATATTGTTGTCTAACTTGAAAAAGAAAAGAAAAGTGTGTGCATGTGTCTGTCTGTCTGTCTGTCTGTCTGTCTGTCTGTCTGTCTGTGCATATGTGTGTGTCTGGCTGTGTGTGTGTCTGTCTGTGTGTCTGTGTGTCTGTCTGTCTGTCTGTCTGTCTGTGTATGTATGTTTGTATGTATGTATGTATGTATGTATGTATGTATGTATGTATGTATGTATGTATGTATGTATGTGTGTGTGTGTGTCTGTCTGTCCGTCCGTCTGTCTGTGCTTGTGTGTCTGTGTGTCTGTGTGTCTGTGTGTCTGTCTGTCTGTCTGTGTGCCAGTGTGTGTGTCTTCCTGTCTGTCTGTATGTATGTATGTCTGTCTGTCTGTCTGTCTGTCTGTCTGTCTGTCTGTCTGTCTCTGTGTATATATCTGTCTGTCTGTCTGTCTGTCTATCTGTGCTTATGTCTGTCTGTATGTATGTCTGTCTGTCTGTCTGTCTGTCTGTCTGTCTGTCTGTCTGTCTGTCTGTCTGTCTGTCTGTCTGTGCCTGTGTGTGTGGGTGCCTATCTCTCTGTGTCTGTCTATCTGTATCTATCTATCTGTCTGTATCTATCTATCTATCTGTCTGTCTGTCTGTCTGTCTGTCTGTCTGTCTGTCTGTCTGTCTGTCTGTCTGTCTGTCCGTCCGTCCGTCCGTCCGTCCGTCCGTCCGTGTGCGTGCGTGCGCGTGTGTATGTATGTGTGCGTGTGTGTGTGTGTGTGTGTGTGTGTGTGTGTGTGTGTGTGTGCGAACCTGTGACATTGTCATCTCTTAGTTATCTCTTGTTTAGTAATTTAACCATATCATCATTTTCTGACAGCAAAACGTCATGGTGACTTAAAGCCTGGCAGTGTAGTAATGACAACTGCTGGTATTCTAAGATGTCAGAAGATTATTCATGCTTTAGTAGGAGAGAGTGCATTTGCCAACGCAATCTATGAAGTGTTGAAGTTAGCTGAGAAGGAGAAAATGTCATCAATTTCTATGCCCATGCTAGGAACAGGTAAATAACAGAAAAGTCAAAGTTGATTACAGTACAAACACTTCTACACAGACATATATATATATAATTTCACACTTCAGACACTGCTAAGCAGCCAAAGTCTCAAACCTATATTATGTGTCCTCAAGACCGTGACGAGTATTCCTAATGTCAACAAAATATTCTAACACAATGTATAAACAGATAAATTGCTATCATTCCAATTTGTAAAAATTGTAATCTCAGTTACAATATATCTTTTGTTTTCTTTGTAGGAGAGGTTGGAGTAAACCCAAAGCTTGCATCAGACACGATTCTTGAGACGATTGGTGATTTCTTTGTACAATGTAAACCAAGGTCACTAAGACTTGTACGAGTTGTCATCTTCAAACATTCTATGGTGACTGTATTCCAGAATTCAATGGAGACTGCTGTAGGAGGATCAAGAACGGATTCTAAAAGTGTGATAAAAAGATCACCAGGTAAAAGTGTGTTTTCTTAATAATTCATGCTTATATAATAATCTGAATTTTGTTCAAGCAACCTATGACCTTACATTTGTATGGCCAAAGTTATTGTTAAACGGTCACCTGTTATAAAATGATAACCAAACGACCGTAGACAGCTACACGTTAAGGAGATAGTCTTACTGTCATCTCAGAATTCTAATTAAATTACTGGTAACTGATGTTCATTAAATGAGAATATCAAAACTACTTTAATAGACAATTGTTCCAACGGCTTCATCTGTAAGACTTCATGTATTCCTACGACCTCATGTATTACAAACACTGGTATTTGGCTACCTCTGGCAAGAGTAGAGATACCATATGTCAAAAAAGAAGAATATTGGACTCATTAATTAGGAATCTCGGCTCACCGTTCTATCTTTTCTCATACTGTCTTTTAGATGCTGTGAGTTCTGTTTTTGCTGCTGCAGTTGATACCATGGCCCATGCAGAAAGAGTACCCACATCAAAAACACCAAATCGACTTATCCTGAACATCTATGCGGAATCAAAGGATAATATTGATAATGTTGTCACAAAAATAGAGAAATATGCAAAGGAAGAATTTACAGAAGAGGTAAGTCATCTAAAAGTACATGTGTAACATTATTATTGCTATGCAGAAAGACGTCTGTCTGTCTGTCTGTCTGTCTGTAATTTAGATTTCATATAGACAAGCTTGCTTTTGAATCATATTCCCAATATTATTTGCAGGGTGCCCCACAAACATTCACACATTTTTAAAATGCTGCGTTTTCACGATTTCTGTGTATTGAAAACGGCATATACAAGTCCGAACAGCTGAGGATTTCATATTTTTAAAGACCCCATCTTATTACAAAGTGACTAACTACTTCTTTACCAAAGACGTTGTAACATTCTGTGGTTTGTATTTATATCATGTTGTTAACGATATCAATATTCTCCTTCATTTACATATACAGGTAATAGAAAAAGATATAATCAGTGAAATAACAGACAAAGACCTGATTGATGTGATTAAAATGGCACAAATACTTCACGTATGTATCCTAAATAATCGTTCTATAATTTTCACAATCAAACTTTTCTTGACTTTTGTATTCTATGATACTCACAAAACATATTAGATTTTAGCTCAGTTGCCACATGCTACCCTATCTAACCATGCACGTAGTGATGTCATTACTGTATCTGACTTGGAAAAATGATATATACATACATACATGGAGATTTGATGGACGCTTTCCTTTCAAAGGAGAACAGGGTTCAAACGGTTTAATATCGAAATTTCATGCCACTAATATCTAACGAAGGGTTTCATTTGTTTAGCCATTCAGTAGATGTACATATTCAAGCATACGCGTTGGCTATGATCTAAGAATGAAGACAAGATAAAACTTAGCAGATAATGTGTAACTAGAAGTGACAATTTCATTATGATTTTGTTCAAGGTGGAAGTTGTCAAGGATACGTCTACTAAACTACGTATCAGAGGCCCCATTCCACAGGTTATCAAAGTGCTGACAGAGACAAATAAATTAGTAAATGATTTTACTACGAGAATTGTCAATGAGAAGAGACAGAAAGCTTTGGCACAGACTGTCAGATGGCAATTCCAAATTGGTGACGACTACGAAGATTATGATGAACACATAACGGGAATTATTGAAATGGCATACGAGGATAAGAAAAGAACAATTGACTTCAGAATGAAGGGAAAAAAATACAGAATTGACTTTAATAAATTGACAGCGACCGATGTGAGTGACGCGTCAACAACTGTTAAAGTGAAGAGACATCAGAAAGAATGTAAGGAAATTAACGTGTTGTATTTTGACTTTCAGGAACTTAGTTACTCGCACATCCACACACATGTTGTATCACTTTACCAACCTCTCTTCTCTTCTCAGCTCAGACTGACTGACTGACTGACTGACTGACTGACTAACTAACTAACTAACTAACTAACTAACTAACTAACTAACTAACTAACTAACTAACTAACTAACTAACTAACTAACTAACTAACTAACTAACTAACTAACTAACTAACTAACTAACTAACTAACTAACTAACTAACTAACTAACTAACTAACTAACTAACTAACTAACTAACTAACTAACTAACTAACTAACTAAGTGACTGACTAGTTGACTCACTGACCTAATTTCTTCACCCATACACCATCACCCTCCCACCCTCCAATCAGCAATGCATCCACATATCATTGACTATATGAAAGACTTATAAGTTCTTAGAAGTTGCTGAAACTCCTGAACTTTAAGGAGGAATAGCAACTCATTGATTGACTGGCTGGCTGACTGACTGACTGACTGACTGACTGACTGACTGACTGACTGGCTGGCTGACTGGCTGGCTAGCTGGCTGACTGACTGACTGACTGACTGACTGGCTGACTGAGTCACCCACCCACCCGCCTGTGTATCACCTCTATGTACGCCGGTGGAAAGCCAATCTGCAGACAATAATTCTCATTAAATGTTTACAACGCAAAGGTATATATATATAATTCACCTTCTTTCTCGATTTAATTCCAATAGCATTGACAAGGGTACAAGCGATCCGATGTCCGTATTATAAATTATGCCGCGAATTCGTGAATACATTGAAATTGCAAGGTAAGATAATAATTTACTCCATGTTATCAACTATTTTTTTACATTTTTTTAAAAATACATTTTTTTTATATTTTCGTCTAGGAAAATTATTTTAAAAAGTAGGAAACTAATTGGCATTTCTATATTGTTCTATTTAGATACTGCATTTGATCCAGAAAAGAGATTTGATAAATGTTTCTGTGGAGATTGCCATAAATCTCGAGGAGACAAGTTAGTAACCAATAGAGGGCAACCTCCAGCGAAGTATTCTCTGCCAATAGGTTGGGCCCGCTTTGCCTTAGAGTAAGTAAAGGGCAGAAAATAAAATTGATGGGTTTCTGAAGTTATGACAAAGGCGTTTGATAAGTGACGAGATATTTATTAATTCGTCACAACACAACTTGATATATTCATATAGTGAATAAACTATCACACCATTGCATATTATGGAGAACTTGAACGTAGTACGGTTACAATGTATATGTCCAGATACCAGACTTTGTTATTCGTTCATTCAGTGATGTCTAACATAACCACGTTTTCATTATATTTCTTGTATTAGTGTTTCGAAGCACAGACTGCAAACTCTCCGTGTAAACGAGAAATGGCATGTGGCCTTCCATGGTACAGATGTAAAAAGTATTGCTCCAATTATTGATAATGCTACCCTCCTACTACCAGGTGAGTATTCATGCAACATTGATCAAATGACATCTTGCCAGTTATTTCTCGACTAACAAGCGAATACATTATTGACGAAGTCATTGGTTTTCTTATTAAATGGATCGAAGCAGATGAAACAGTAGATTAATTGTCAGATTAAAAGACATAGATAACCAATTATATGAATATGATTGAAGAGTCAATGAATTGATGACGGGGGGGGGGGGGTGATGATGGATGGAATTGATAGGTAGAAATGTTGATAGAGGGAATAGCCGAACGAAATGAGACAAATTCACATACACACACACACACACACACACACACACACACACACACACACACACACATGTAAACTTAAATATTTCTGCCATGTTCATTATAAGGTGACGTAATTCTTGGTGGCAAGAAACTAGCTGTAAAGGATGGACACTTTACAGATGACAGACGACCAGCGGGATTCGACATTAGGCAAATATTTGTAACTCCGACTATCAAATATGCAGGACATCCAGCCTATGCACACCGTTTTCCGTGAGTAGTTTATACAGTTTGGTAAAAACAACAACAAAGGGGCGTCAGACTCAAGCAGATGAATAAATAACATTGTACGAATAACCGGTGTCGTAAAAATGGTGTAAAATAAGTGGAAAACCGCCTAAAAAGGAACAAAAATTAGCGGTGGAAAAGTAGTAGTAGAGGAAAAAGTCGTGGAAACGGTAAAACTAGCAAAAGCAGTACGTAAGTGCATGAACGTTTTCTGAAAACACAAGCATTTCACAAGTTGTAATGTTTATAAAAGGAAATACATGTTGGTAAGTGGAAACAAAACAATAAATCAAATGCCAAAAATAATAAAAGACCAGAAGACCAGGGAACTTACAATTTTATAAGTTGTATTGTAAGTCTTGGCTAGTTGGCCGATTGAAAATAACAATATTATCTTCGTGAGATAAATTGAACTCTGGAGTATATTAACCTGTTGTGGAGTCACCAATCTTCTAGTAAATGTTTTAAACAAACCAGAAATCTAGTCTTGGTTACACATAGTACTATGAAGAGCTGTCCTTTCAGACACCCTAATATGATGGTCCTAACAATCCTGCATAACTTACTAACCATGATTACAATATAAAATTATTAATATTTACACGAAGAAGAATTTTGTTTTGTTTTTAGATACAAAGATGCTCAAGGAAAGAAACATATTGCAAGTGTAGCACTTCAGTTATGGATTCGACCTGGTAGTTACGTGATAGGGAAAGAAACAGTTGGAGCAGGAACAACTGTCATAGACCCAAACTTCAAAAACAGTGAAATGGAATGGTCCACAACAGAACGGTCGGGTGTCGTTCCGTATGGCTTACTCGTCAGGGTAGAGGACACCTAGTAATCGGTTTAACAATGTACCACGATAAATGTGAATTCAACAGACGTTGATTCTGAAAATATTATCATTCACAGAGAATGCTGTCTAAATATCCATTCTAATATATTATCACGGGCCTTGACTAATTCAACATACGCAGGAATAGTAAGAATTAACAATGTGTAGCAAGTTCATGAAACGTATTGATGAAAAAGAAGAGATGGATGACATCAGATTATAATCATTCACTTCGCAATGTATTACAGTTTAGAAACAAAAGCAGCGGATTGTATTTTGTAATGCATGTATGTATGTATATTTGTATGTATGTATGTATGTATGTATGTATGTATGTATGTATGTATGTATGTATGTATGTATGTATGTATGTATGTATGTATGCATGCATGCATGCATGCATGCATGCATGTATGTATGTATGTATGTATGTATGTATGCACGCATACATGCATGCATGAATGAATGAATGAATGAATGAATGAATGAATGAATGAACTAGTAGGTTAGTTCCTTTTAGTTTTGTTTGCGTATGGGGGGATTTTAGAAGAATAGTTGACACTAGTTATGAATAATTATAGGTAGTTGTTAACCATCTTTTATTGACCTTGTACTTGAACTTACACATGAAAATATAACACATGTAATTGTAAAAGCCAAGGAAATCTCCATCCAATATATTTTACACAAGATTTTCAGACGATATTTTTTACCGAATTACATGAAGGCCTTCTTAGCGAAGGTGTTGCCTTTCGTTTTGTCACAGAATAAGACTGGTCTTTCAAATCCAATATTTAGGCCTGCATTGTAATATCAACAACACCAATGATAACAATATCATCATCAATAAAGACAAGTGAATAAGAGAAGTTGTGTCTTTCTGTGTGCTCCTTTACGACTCTTACGACTCGATACTATTTATGTACATAATCTGGTCAATGAACATTTCAAAGACGGGAGAACACTTGGCTCAATATATATGTCGTCGTTCTCGTTATCATCATCATCATCATCATCATCATCATCATCATCATCATCATCATCATCATCATCATCATCATCATCATCACCACCACCACCACCACCACCACCACCACCATCACCACCATCACCACCACCACCAACAACAACAACAACAACACCATCATCACCATCATCACCATCATGTCGAGCTAACGGGCACTTTTGACTATTTTACTTTATTGACCTTTTCTTCGTTGCATGGTTGCCATAGGGTTCGTCGATTTATATAAAGGTATCGTTCCAAAGTGATAACAAAGATTGTAGCGGGACGCTCCTTTGACCTTCTTCCGACTATGGTTCTCAGAGCACAACTCTATGGATTGTTTCTCGCTCTTTCCTTCAGCAATGACCACTGAGTATGCAATTGGTTGACTTGATGAGATAATTCCCCAGAAGCTAAGATGCGCTGCAAATATTCAGTGTAATTGACACTGTCACTGTACTAGAGATGTTTACATTAGATAAGGATAAATATTCGAAAAGGTGTCTTTTTTCAGTTTAATATACACAATCAGAAGAGACAGGAAGAGAACAAGTGTTTTTTATATTTCTGATTCAATCAATCAATCAATCAATCAATCAATCAATCAATCAATCAATCAATCAATCAATCAATCAATCAATCAATCAATCAATCAATCAATCAATCAATCAATCAATCAATCAATCAATCAATCAATCAATCAATCAATCAATCAATCAATCACAACAACGGAAAATATAAGGGAGCCTTCAGAATTTACAAGGGGGAGGGCCGGAGGAAATCACACATTGTCTGTGAAGAAAAACATCACCTTCCCCCGTTCTCCATTTGTAAAAAGTGACCCTCCCCTTTGTCCCATTTTGTAAAACATGACCCTCCCCATGACAATTGCATATACTGAACGTTAATCAATATTCCCATTATATGTATACATACAAATTAAATGATTTTGACTCTGTATTAGAAAGCAATATTTGTACATATAAATTGACAAACAGTAAAAGACTGGCTAGTTACCTTTCTCTTATAATCATACACAATCTAGTAAGTATCTAAAACATGCTTTCCAAGTTGTGCGTACTCTGTCTGATCTAGTCACTTGTAACAGTTCCCTGATATCATTGTCATCATCATCACCACCTTCACCTTCAGTATTGCCATTATCAGTGTCACTTTAATCTGACTCACTGTTACTACTTGGGTCAGTACATGTATCTATAACATTTAAAAGTAAATCATCATCATCATCATCATCATCACCACCACCACCACCATCACCACCACCACCACCACCACCACCACCACCACCACCACCACCACCACCACCACCACCACCACCACCACCACCATCATATTTTAACAACAACATTCACGTACAGTGTGAATGACAAGGTGAGATGCGTACACTCAACAAAATACATCGTTTTATTAAAACATTTTCTTACAATATAAGTTATGTATTTTCATTTTTGTATTTTGGCATGTAAAATACTCGTAAATAAATGTTTATTGCGGATCTTACTTTGACATCTCAAAACACACAAAACAAATTGACAATAATTGAATCTTACATTTGGTCACAAAACTACGGCTTGTAAAATGTGACCCTCCCCCAAAACTACGGTTTGAAAAGTGTGACCGATTCCTCCGGCCCTCCCCCTTGTAAATACTCAAGGCTCCCTAAACATTCATGGGTTCAGTTGAAATATGATACATGTTCGAGACTGTTGTTTCTTATCTCTAAAATGTCTGTCACTTGAGTGGGTGTTTCATTTTTGTAATGCATAAAATTGCAATTAGTCGTTGCAGGGATGTACTGTTTAAGGACCAGTAGCCATCAAAAAACCCAACTGACTGTTCCATAGTCTCTTGCCGACTACTTTTTTAAAATTGTTTTTGCTTCAACCACTATATATCAATTGTTAAGCAGATTCATGGGTCTCTCTAGTATTACCACATACTTCTCCAATTTTACTTGCCACTTTTAAAAAAGTTTAGCTACATCCCTGGAGTCATCAAATTTCAACTGAAAAAAATGGCATGTGCATGGCATGTTAACTGCTAAATTTATACAATCACAATCACAATAATAATCATAAATGTGTTATATGTGTTATTCAACCATAAATCTATGAATCTGACATCATAATCATTATTCCTTGACATCATCACATTATCATTGTTTGCACAACAAACCAAGAACATCCCATTACGACATGAGGATACCAGAATCACATCTTTTGTGGAAAGCCTTGTGGTTGTGTTTGATTTAATTTAGTGTTTTGATGTTGCATAGTTGCATCAGCATCGTATACACCTTGTGTGGTAATGGTAGGAATTGAACCAATCGGTTGGTAGGCTGACCAAATTTAGTTAATAATTGAATGTGTTAATTGACGTTTTAAACAGAAATCGTAAAATCTGCACCAGCACCGTGTGTCTTTCTGTCGATGATAGGCTTTCTTGAAAATGATTAGGGTTTTCTTTTTCTTGTGGAGCTTCAGATCTGTACTCGTGAAAGTGGAGAAGCCAAGTTGAAACGATGGCCGGAAGATCAAATCTTGCAATGTTTGAGGAATTGCATTGCGAAATCCCCCACCCCCATTTCACAAGTGTGCAGAAATTACCGTAAAAGTGCATAGGGAGAAATGTACCATAAATGCTTACTTTTCGAGCAAAATCTTCATTTTTCCGAGCCGTGATAAAAAAAAATCCCTAATGGTGAGAGACCCTTGCACGAGGGCGCTGTTCATTTGAACTAAATTCCTAGTACGTGTTGCAGGTGGTATTAGGTTGTTGAGTGTGAAGGTACAAGGTACGGAGAATTGCTAAGTTTCTATGGCTGTGCTGACAATAAAGTGGACCATTGCAGCTCTGTTTGAGCTGTCGTACTAGCATAATAGACGACCTGTTGGAAGCATAAATATATTCTCATCACTGTGCATGGTCACTGTGTTTATATTTGCTGTAGGCTACCGCAGTACAAGTGAACATTACAATCAACTATCCTATCAAAGTGAAACGTAAGTTAAATACTTTTCTATAAAACACAGCGTTGTTGTGGCGGCGCCATTTCTGTACTTAACTCCTGAGGGCTTATGGCATAAAACTGCAGTATATGAAATGTGAAACACCGCAAGAAGTTCATTGAGTTATGGTATTCAAAAATATATCTCATAAAATCCTTTGGAATGCAAAGTATTCATTGTCGATGTTATAATGGGCTCGTTTATTTATGTATCAAAGTTTGCAAAAATAGTCGAACTCTCCAGGTAACGGCATTTACGGTGTATGACGTATCCTCAAGATGGCGGCGTCAGTAACACTCTGAATGGCTGCTCACAGGCCACATTTTAGGGTATATTCAACCCACTGTAACTTTCGACAGAATCCACCATTTTAGGCACTGTAGAAGCGTAGACCTCAACTGATATATCCTTTTTCGTGCCATTAAAATCGATTCAGGAATTTTTTTTATAGGTATACTGATTTTACGGCGATTTCGTGAAGCATACTTGGCCCCCGGAAATTTCCGCCCGGTTTTCTCTCATACCGATGCGAGCGGAAAGTTTACAAATTTCACAAAAAGAAGGATTCATATGTGCTTTAAATGACATGGTAAAAAAATAACTGGCAAGTTCCTTGTGTATTTTGGGGGAATTTTCGATAGAATTTTCTGTAGAAAGCGGGTGCTTTGACCCGGAAGTTGAAGCTGTCCTCATTTGACCGGCGTCCTTCATGATCTTATCATTTAATATGGCCGTATAATCTAATTTATGAGGTTGCGATGTTAGTGGTTGCGATGTTGGCAGTGGTGAAATAAATAGTAAAATCACCACAGTAACTTTTTTTCTGACCTTTAACCTTAGGTGTTGTGGCATATGGGGAAAATACAAAAAAACCATAGCATAGTTATTGTATGATTAACTTAGGAGAAAACGTGAAGTGATTTTTTAAGGATGGCTGGATTTGTCCTTTTTATTTATTTATTTATTCATTTATTCATTCATTCATTCATTCATTCATTCATTCATTCATTCATTCATTCATTCATTCATTCATTCATTCATTCATTCATTTATTTATTTATTTATTTATTTATTTATTTATTTATTTATTTATTAACCATCCAACAGGCATTGCCCAATAACAGGAGGAAAGTTCAGTGTTAATGCAGGAGGAAACCGGAGTATCGAGTACCCGGGGAAAACCTGCATTGTTCGGTAGAGTCAAACTGAACGACACTCTTCTTACTTACAGCGTGGTAAATTTAATCAAACCCAGCTGGCACCTGGCGGGTTCGAACCTCGGCTGCAGATACTTAAATAAATGTATAGGTTAAAATATACTAATTTGTGGAATGTCTAGCAGAAGAAAACTAAAAATGTGCTATGCTCTTTTAAATTTGGACAAAAATTATAACTGTAAATATGAATTGGTAAAATGCTAACATCTATATTGCACAGAAAGTACCAAACAATCGAGCCTCTTCTCGAGAAGTTGCGAAAATAATTAGTTTGACCAGGGACGTATATGTTTATACCTACCTGGTTTGACATTATTCAACAGGGATGTTTGTATAGCTAATGTTGTTTGGTTAACGAATACCTCGGGTGGCCAAATTCTGTGACTGTAGACGACGTTTATTGACAGGTAAACATAAAAGAAGAAAAATAGATTAATGAGTTACTAGATTTAAAATCAGATCAATATCACGTGACCAGCGAGACCGTAGGTTATATACACACTCTGGACTGTGATGAAAATCATCTCAGACTGGTACTTAAACGACCCAGATAACTATCTCTTGTATATATCTGAAAATGAATTTCTATGATTCACAACAGAGTGTTATGATGCCCATATTTTGTGAATGTATTTGTTTAAAATTAATTTAACGGCTTGGCCGAGAGAGATGTCTTGGTCGAGAGGACGTATTTAAATTAATGAAAGGTATACGTTACATGTGCAAAGTAGGTTACATTTGAGAGCGCCCTCGTTCGCCCAGGTGAAGATGTTCCTGGAATGCAAGATGCAAATACTTTAGCCAGATGTTAAGTCACTATATAAGAGAGTACAGCTCGAGATTTCAGGAGAGACTGGAAACATCCAAGTGGACAAGACTTGAAGGGAGACATCCATTAGAATCGGAGTACTTGAAGGATGAAAGCATGAAATGAATAGCGGAGTGCAAGACTGAGGAAAAGTGGTGAAAGTTGAAACTTACGGCTCTGAAGTGCTGGATGGAAAAAGGTACAATTTTGCCTCGTCGGTGTATTTGCATATTGCCACGTCAGTCAACTGTACATGTGTAGCCTTCTAACGTAGACAATTCTCGGACTTAATCTATCGTACAACTGAACTATACTGTGAACTCCTTCGAACTCATTGACGCTTTTCCAAGTTACTGTTCTGCGGCGAACCCTCGAAATTACACTAAATTTTGAATACACTGTGCTCTCGACCAAGTAAGGTATTTAGTAGTGATACTTGTAAACTTTATTTCATTCTTAGCCATTTATTTGTGTAAATAGTTAATTCATTTTTGAGGTTGCAGTAAAATTCCTTTCTTCAAACTTCATGGTGTACACTTTGGTAATTTCTACCGTAACAAGAGAAAATGTTCAGAACGTGCAATAATGTCTGTACCTAAGATATTATCATATAATGTTTTGTTGTGTTGTTGTTGTTGTTGTTGTTGTTGTTGTTGTTATTATTATTATTATTAGTAGTATTATTATTGTTATTGTTTTTTGGGGGGCACCCTAATGATAGACTCATCAATGCAGGTTTCGAGAAGGGTTTGGCATGCACTTGAAAGTTTAAATGAAAAAGGGTAATAGTGGGGATAGTTTGTACTTTTTATTTCTCACAGTTTTCTATCGTATGCTATTAAATCTCGCTCAAAAAACAGCAACTAACCGATGTAAAAATCCATCGAACCCCTCGGAGAAATTTACCAGGCCCTGACTTCCGCCATTTCCCCTCTGTTTACTGGCGCAGAATAAGACTAATCGTAGACTGAACATTTATCACTTTTAGGTGAAGTGTGGATGGACGGAACATCATTGTATGTATTCAAATCAAATGTCCACATGAGTGTACAGCGACCAATGTGTTTGGCCTACCGAAAGTCAGTCATTTGAGTCACTCCACACCCCTGTGTGGAAATAGAACTGTCTGAAGATGTACAACTTTTTTTTTCAAGTTTTAAACATTTTTTTCCCAAAATGATTGATAATTATAAAGGCCCATTAGTATGAAGGCCCATTAGGGACATTTCCAGAAGCAACAAGAAAAATTTATCTCGAGATCGGGAGATACTTTATCGAGATAACGAGATAATTTCTCGAGATAACGATAATTTCTCAAGATCTCAAGAAAGTATCTCGAGATCTCGAGATAGTTTTTTTTGTTGCTTCTGGAAATGTCCCTTCATAGATAATAATTTCGGTCAAAAAAAGTTGAAAACAAGTTGAAAAAAAAATTTGAAAAAATTTGAAAAAAAATTTGAAAAAAATTTGAAAAAAAAGTTGAAAAAAAAGTTGAAAAAAGGTTTGAAAAAAAGTTGAAAAAAAGGTGAAAAAAAGTTGAAAAAATAAAAACGTTAACGTTAACGTTAAATAAAACAATCTCAAATAAATGAAAACTTGTTTGAATTAAATAATGTTAACATGGAATGAAAGTGTGGACTCCATCGGAAACAGTTAAAATTAGTTTGTAACTTTAATTTTGTTGTGTCGATTTTGAGAGCACTGATATCAGCCATCACAATGTTATGTATGTAACAACATGTACAGTTGTCAGTGTTTTCGCCAAAGCAAAGTGCGTGGAAATGTTACAAAATAACTAAAAAAATATGTCATTTTGCTGTCACTTAAATATGTAAATATCTCATTAATAGTTTTCTCCCAGTGCTCAGTTCAATGGAGATGACTTTTTCCCATAAACTTTGGGTAGTTTTTCAACGAAAATATGAACGGTATTCGGAGCAAAGAAGTGTCTTAGATATAGGACAGCGCTTATAGCTTTTAGCTGTATCTCTACGCATCCAAACATAAGCTTAGATTGCAAAGTGGTGCCATGAACTGCGATCGAATCCCGGGATCGAATTCGAAAGCACAAAATTAACTTTCAACTTCCAAGGACATTGTTTGAATACCAATAATGGGTGTTATTTGTTTTGCAGTGTTTATTCAATAATAGCAATCGTAGAATAACATGACTCTGTCCGAAAACTGCGATAGTGAGAGTATGTTACAGCTACAAATACAACCACGTGATTTCATTGACCAGATTTAACTCATAAGATTTCCATTCACATTTTATTTCAAGGTTAAATTTTACTCGTCAAACCAAAACAACAGTGAAGTAGTAGACTAACCATAAAACGACAATAGAAAGATGTCATCTGGCGATAACGAACCTGCGTCTGTATTATTTGTGTACGTTACTTGGGATAAGGACAATCTCTGCCTCCCGGGTTTCCATAGAGATGCGATCGAAAGTTTCCTTCAGATAAAACGAGAAGAAGGCGAAAACCTGAAGGTTTATTCAACCGTGCTAGATGTAGAGGTTACTGAAGATCAACGGAAAGACGCCGAAAGCTTTGGTGTGACATTAATTCCAGCTGTAAGAGAAGAGAACCTGACACCAGAAGGAGACCCAATCGAAATTCGATGGCTGTCTTACCCAGAAGCATATTATCCCAAACTTATGGAATTGACAAACGTGCGATATGTAGTCGGTTACGCTCCCAAAACTGCCGATGCGGCAATTAAAATCCGAAAGAAAGTCTTTCCGAATGCTGACCTTTTCTTCTTCAATCACTTGTCTCCGGGAGACCCGTACCTGTCAGTGCCAGATAATGAACGGTATAAACTAGGAATGAGAATGCTTAGAATGGCCAGTGAGGCTGATGCTATGATATCTATCGGTCCGAGCATTTTCGAACATTTTCAGAATGAATACAGAGCAAAATATGGTAGCAAAGACCTTTCAATTATTCCCCATAAGGAATATTTACCTCGGCCTCGGTGTGATTTTTTCGATGATATAAAATCACCTGATAGCGTTTCCACACATGTCGTGTTAACGTATGGACAAGTTGATAGTCCAGCGGCACTAGACAAATGTGACACCCTAATTTCATCGATCGGTGAAGTTGCAAGAGTTCGGAAAAAGGTCTCTTTAAAGCCACCGACATTGACTGTTCAGGGAGTTCGACCACAAAGCGACAGAATATTAGTTGATAACTTGACTCAGAGATTAAACACAAAATTGATAACTCCGAGACTCTGTCCTGGTCATTCAGCTGATGAATTCCTGACAAACATTCAAAAGAGTCACATGTGTGTTACTGCAGCCTGTCACGACGAATATGGAATGAATGGTTTAGAAGTAATGGCAGCGGGTTTACCTCATCTTATTCCTGATGACTCGCAAACTGCAGCGCTAATTCAAACACACTTTCGTAAATATGGACGCAATTGCATAGTTGAAAATTGTTGCAAACAGTGGCAGGAGAAAATAATGTACATCATGAACAATACTAGCATAGCTTTTAGAGAAGCTGCTGAACTGAAGGCAGACTTCAAGGAAAGTAAGGCGGTGAAAGCCAGTCATGTGAGATTTGCATCATTATTCGCAACAAAGCCAGCGAAGCCATCAAAACATGAAGGTCCCGAGACACCCCTTGAAGGTAAATACCAAACGTTATTTGAATACCTAATTAGTGATAAACTACACAAATACTAATCGTGTTCAATACCAAAATTGTTGATAACAAGAGCTAAGATAATTATTTAATAAATTATTATATTATAAAGTATCATCTTAAGACCTGTTTATTAATGTTTTGATCATATGTCAACAATCTTTCAGTATCGGTAGATCTTGATGGAAAACTAAAAGTGGAAAATGCTGAACTTGTAGAAGGGACGTTACAAGATTCTGAAAGAGTTGTTGTCATCAAATACTGCCGAAAGCAAGTGAAAAGGAAGGCTGAAGAAGTGGCGTCCGATGAAGAAGACTGTGAGCGGATAAAGAAAGCATGTAAACTGGTAATCGGGCCTGATGTACAGGTATCACAAATATCACATGGGTCTCTCACCATGGCCGTAAAATGTCCCAGCTTGTTATATCTTTATAGATTAGAAGCAAGTTGTAAATCTGGAAGGCTTGCCCACGAGCTGGAACCGTTGTTGATAACTGCTGAAATGAGAAAGGAGGCTGCCAAAGTTGGGCTACCATTACAACTTCAAGCTACATACAACAAAGACAAGTTTGCAATGCTGGAGAAGCTCTTCATGTACGGTAAGCTTTGCACAATAATTATGCAACCATCCCACTCCCTCCCTCACAGTCTCTAATTTATCACAATTGCTCCAGGGAATACGATTGAAACTAAAGTCTGAATAAAGCATGCTCTGAGACTTGATGGGGTTGCCTTGGGCAAGTGAAAATGGATTAAAGGGAAGGTAAGGTGCAAGTTTAATTTGCAGGGATCAGGAAATTAAAGCTAACTTATACCAATAGTAAATTACTGATGAGTATCATGCCGCATAAAACTTGTTGAGGCAGACAGTTCAATTCAAGTACAAATACCAATTCCAGTTTTTTATTGCGTTTAGTTGAAAGCTCTCAATTTTAATTTCAAGGTACTGATATTTCGGTTGGTAGTGAAAGTGGTGAAATGTATGCAGGAGGAGTGAGAGAAGACAGTCACTACTTTCACCTGGTAATTATCTACTTTATATTTTCACCCTTTGTGGTATCCTGTAACAAATCTAAGGAGAGATAAAGAAATTATGTATTGGATATGCTTGATTCAAACAGTTTGAAACTCAAAATATATAGACATATAAGGTTTATGGTGAATTTCGAAATATTCAGTGTTCGAGTTCTAAGCCACGCTTTTGTAAGCTTATTTGAGACATAGAAAGCCCAGTTGCCTGAAACAATGAATATACCAATTTTACCACTATAAGCCCTCAGGGACCGAACACTTGTTTAAATGTTTATCTTTCGGACAGTTCAAATGCTAGTAGCCTCGTTTTGAACAACTAGTATCAAATGTCTGCGGATATTATTAACTGACAGTGTGTATATTTTAAGGTCGAAGAAACTGGACAAAATCCTGAAGTAATGCCTGCACTGAAGAGACATACAATTAAAGACTCGCACGGTACACCACAAGGTGAGGCCATTATACTTGAATTTATTGGATTCAGTCTTAAACGGGCGAAGCCTGGGGATTGCTATGTTGGTTGCTGGTCATTTTGTGTCACATTGATATTTTTAAGGAATTACTGCCTGGATTATTTCATGTCTCTTTTTGATCACTTTTTGGAGACGCCCTCAATTTTCTTGGAACATTCTTCACTCCCGGCAGTTGTACACTAAACGTGCTTGTTGGCATCTGATGCATAATGGTATTAATTTAGAACGATACTAATTTTATGTATAATTTTCGTTACAGTACTGGCAACAAGAAAGCTGTTATATTTTGAAGTAGAAAAGTCATCAAGTTTTCATCCCTCAGATATCGAGAAGTACTTTTCACTTGTACACGGCGCAGAGAAAACTACACGACTTAAGGCCAAACATCATGATATAGTACAAGTAACGGTAAAGATGTCAAAGAGAATCAAACATGTCCTGCACTCTAAACCTGAAGTGTTAAAATTGCTGGGAATCAGGAAACACCGTGTGTCTGATATCAAAGACATGTATAATACTATCTCAGGTATGGTACATTGAAGTTAACTTTTGACCTAGCTGGCAGATCATGTAACTATACTAGAATCACTCCCATATCTCCACTTGTACCCAGAATCACTTGGACTTTAGCTTAGTAGGTACACAGATTTATATCCGAGCGACGTATATACTAAGAAGCAGAGCAAGGCACTTAGCCTCTGTTTCATTTTCTCGCCTCTTTGGACGTGCCCCGCTCCTCCCTGCTCTAGCGTAAACTCATTTTATTTTCATTAATATCCAAATTTACATAATGCATATGTATGGCTGAATAATTAATGCAAACCATATTAAGTCTTCAGGAAGAGTTGGCATGTTCTGTATGACCAGTCCCAATAACATTCATTCTGTCTGTCTGTCTGTCTGTCTGTCTGTCTGTCTGTCTGTCTGTCTGTCTGTCTGTCTGTCTGTCTGTCTGTTTGTCTGTCTGTCTGTCTGTTTGTCTGTCTGTCTGTCTGTCTGTCTGTCTCAGTCCGTCATGTTCATTCACTCTGGCCCTGTCTATATACCCCTCCTCACATCCATCCCTGTCTCTCCCCCACTCACCTGTCCCAACCTTGGCACAGTATATGTCAAACGTCCTCTTAATTAGTAATCGTGAGGTTTCAACATTGTATGTGTACGTTAGAGTAATGGATATTGATCTTATTTCTGAATATTTCATCTTCAACTTAGCTTGCACTCAATATCCATTCTTTGTATGTGACTCAGTCAGATAACATACTTTGCTCTTTCCCAATTCACAGGACTGGACGAACAAATAACCAAAGAGGGAAAACCCATCGCAACCTCCAAGAAATCCTGCAGCTTACTTCTTGAAAGTTTACTGCCATTTCAAGTTCATCCTTCGCAGTTTAGTCATGGAGTCATAAGCTCATTGGAATCTTTAAATTCCCTCCGGAAGCTCCAATCAGATGTTGAAGTGCTAGAAATTCAAAATGAAATGTTAGAAGATAAGTGCACACACTCCATCGATGCGATAGAGAGAAGTGAGAAAGTTTTAGTCAAGCAACTTGCTGATATCAATAAGGAAAGAGGAAAGGTCGAGCAGTTGGAAAGTGAGGCAAAAGAAAAAGAGCAGCAAAATTTAAAACTTATGACTGAAGTCGCCAATCTTGAGGAAAAACTAAGTGGATATAGTAAACTGCTACCATCAGAAATAAAGAAACAAAGTGAACTTGAGACAGTAGCAGAAGCTGAAGAAAAGGAAACACCCTATTCATCAGATGACACTAAAGGTAGGCATAGTCATGACTGTCAGACAATTATAACCAATGTCGTGCAGTAATTTATTTTCTTTTGTATTATAGGTAGTCGTTAAAAATAATCATATTCAGAAAGTAATTCTGAGGCAGACTGCATATTAGCACCATATTAGCCTAAGATCTGACGATACATGACAAAATTAATCAAACTAGGAATAATATCAAGTGATCATGACAGGTAAAGGTTCCACTTCAAATCTCAAAGGAATGGAAATGTTTCTAACTATACGTCACTGCCATAAGTAAGAAATGATAATCGTAAGCTGGCAAAACACACATTGCAGGTACACATCGTGGCGAGGAAAACACAAATCGCGGAACGTATGTACCAGTTGTCAACCGTACGTAAGCTTCTTTTAGGTACCACTGTGACGATTCATTGGAACTGTGTCTACGAACAAACATACATTGGCTAGACTTATGGCTACGAAAAACTCAGTTAAAGGTTTTACCTCTTCCAGATAATTCCCCCCCCCCAAAAAAAAAAATAAATAAATAAATAAATAAAAATAAATAAATAAATAAATAAAAAATAAACGTACAGGTATAGGCATTCCCACTATACCCAATTACTAGTAGTTTAGATGGTATTATCTCATATTTGATCGATTTCAATTTGGTTATTGTAATTTTCCAGATCTTAGGCTAACATAATGCTAACACGAGGCAAGTCTTAGATTCATTTTCACCATGACATCTTAATCTGCTTCTGAATCTGATTATAAGGTTAGATTTTTAAATATCAGTAAATTTATAGCAATATTTTATTTCTACATTTTTGTATGATTGAAAATTATTCATATTTTAATCACGAGAACCAATTATAACTTCCTATAATATTTTGTAAGGTTAGAAAGGTATGTTGATTTTTAGTCTCCATGTTCTTTCAGATGTGTCCATCAGTACAATCAAGGCCAGTGGTTTCAAACAGAGCACTAGTCGAGAAACAAGAGAGAAGAAAATTCCTACACCAGAAATTAAAGGTGCACCAAAAGAAAAACCTAAGGTGTCACCTAAACCATATAAAAGCAAAGGACTAAACAAAGATGAACAGGATACAATGTTTTCTCAAGAACGGAAAAATAACCAGCAACAACAACAGCATCAACCAATAGACACTGATATGTTGCCACAACCCAATCAGTCAACTTACCAGCCAGGAATAATGCCAACACACGTGTTCCAGGGTCTGAAACAACACAACGAACCTGAGCCTCAGTATTCAGGAACAGGTCCATTCTGGAGGACTCCTTGGACGCACCAACAGTACTTGCCATACGCACAAGGCGGAGACCAGAATATGGCTTCTATGCCAAACTGGCCACCACCTGCACCTGGTTATGCATTACCACAGTTTGCGAGAGAGTTGTACAACGAACCACACAGTGCAGCAACCCAACGATACAGTCTACATGGAGAACCACCAATGTATCTAGACAGAGGGCATCATGGTCATGAAGATGTATTCATTGGAAATATAGGTCAGAAAGACCAAGGTCGAAACTTACAAAATCAACCCAGCAGATTGCCTCGTGATCAGTATCAGGACTCCAAAAGAGTTTCAGAATATAATGTTCAAATACCTGACCCAGTGTCACCAAAGGAAATTAAATTGAAACGAAAGAAAAGAAAAGATTCTTGTAAGAATAAAACAGGTAGGTTCTAAATAATATATTATATGGATGTATTTGCTTACAATTTTTTTTAATAATTATATATAATCCCATGACATCAGCGTTAGTTGTCAATCTCGTATGATTACGCAGACTACAAATTCGAGCCTACCGACTCGAGCATTTATTATGACGTAAAAACTAACATTGTTGATTTCGTGGGATTACCTATTCATCACATAATTAAGTTTTTCCACATATTTTTGTATAATATTGAATTTTACGAACAATGCATCGTTTCATCGCACTTTATTCTTCATCGCATATCAAAAATGGCATCCGACGGCTATGCAAACTACATAATCGCGTGACTTGTTGCGAGGTCAAGCTTATGTACAGGTTATATCATGCTGTGGTTTCTCAACCAAAATTATTAGTTATAGCCTTGCGATGTACACGTAATATCAAATTGAGTTTTAAAACGAAAGTAAACTTTGTCGACTTTTGTTCCGTCATTCTAATTATATTCTGTTCGGAGCTGTAATGTGTTTTACATTTTGAAAGTACATCGTTATTACGATATCTTGGTCGTAGCGTAGGATTGGCATGAGCATTCGAACATTTGAGAGAAAAAAGTTCGGTATACGTAGAACAGGGGTGATATGGGTTTTTGATCTGCCCTGTTTGACGTCACACAGGTGAGGATTTGCATGTGTTTATGTGATAATTTCAAAAAAATTATGGCAATATTCAATTTCTACATTTTTGAATGATTGAAAATTGCCCATATTTTAATCACGAGAACCAATTATAATTCCCCCATAATGTTTTGTAAGTTTGAAAGGGTAAACTTATGTTGATTTTTATTCTCAACATTCTTTCAGATGTGCCCATCAGTACAATCAAGGCCACTGGTTTCAAACGAAGCACTAGTCGAGAAACCCTTGAATTATATTTTGAAAGTCGACGCCGTTCAAGTGGAGGTGAAATTACGAACTGCTACATCAAAGATGATAACACATTTATAGCTACATTTGAAGACCCTGAAGGTAAGTTTGTGATCAGTTGTCTAATATACAATGTCCCTTGCATAGCACTGTATAAATTGCATTGTTTTGCCATTTTACGAGAGAAATGCATACTTCAGACCATTTCTTCAATTATTCATTAATCGTTATCTTTCGAGAAAAATGTACAGTTATACATCTCATACAATATGCATATGGATAGAGGTATTATAGTTTGCATACTGTTGTTCACGACTAAGTTTCATTCTGTTTTATTCGAAGTTGCACAGCGTGTACTCAGTCAGCAATCACACATTGTCGACAAAGCCACACTAAATGTGACCGCAGCTGTGATTGATGAAAAGGTGTTTGTGATGGAAGGACTATCTGATACCACTAGTCGAGAAGATCTAACTCTTTATCTGGAGGTTTGTACAGGTATAGAGGAAACGCCAGAATTTCTGTTTGGAACGAAACAAGGCTCAGTATTGGTGAAATATTCTGAACGGCTGATAGGTAAATAATCAACATATATTTTTGAAAATTCTTTGTTGAATCTAGCAGTTTATTAATAGAGTAGTTTGCTTTAAATATCTTTACATATTAAAAACGAAAAAAAAAATGGACATCCAATAAATATCTTTGTCAAGTTGCTTTATATTTTTGCGTGAACAGATTTTGACAGAATTGCAAAAAGGGTAGACCAGAGGAAATTGAAGGGGATGCAGTTGACTGCAGTGCAAACAGAGGCGACTGACAGTATTCTGGTGAACGGTATTCCTCCAGACACGACTGAAGAAACAATAGGACTATATTTTGAGAGCAAAAGGAGAAGTGGAGGAGATGAAGTAGACAATGTACAGTATGATGATGACACGACATTTGCAGTGGTGACCTTCAAGGATCACAGAGGTGAGCTATGAACTTCAGTCTTCAAACTCTATCAACAATGATACGTTCATGCCTGAAATAGGTGGAGTACACACAAAATAATTTACCAGTAAAAACAACATAAAAACAAAGATAGTGATTCCCTGACGGGTATAACAGTTCTCAGGCATACACATATCGTTAAATCAGACAAATAACGCTACCAAACTGTAGTATTCAATATTAAATTTTGTTCCAAACACAAATTTAAAATTTTATCTGAAATTTTAAAACTGCACACTTCAGTCTTTGTCAACAGATTGACCCACTATTCAGTACACATGACCTATGGGCACGTGAACCCAATAAGGGGGTCATAGGTGCCTGGAAGTTGAAATCGCCCCGTCTGTGTTTAATGATGGTTTAAGTACCCGGTGCCCGGATGTAGATGACTTCTTTCACTCCCTGTTGTGTTGACAAAGACTGAAGTGTGCTGTCGAAAATTTCAGGTAAAATTTTCAAGTTGTGTCCAAACAAAAGTTGAATTAAATGCTATGGTTTACCAACACAGATGAATTTTCATTTGGAGCTACACCAAACTGTGTAAGTACATTTATCATTTAATCAGACAAAAAAATAACACTACCAAACTGTGTAGGTCCTGGTCTTATTAATAACAAACCAGCCAATAAGCCAAACGATGTACATGTATTTGATTACAAAATGTTACTGCACATTGATAACATGAATATGTATATAACAACACATGAAATCTTGAAATTTGTGTATAATGTCAGAGAGAAAATTAGATAATTTCTTTTTTCAATATTTTTAGTCGTTGAATCGGTTTTGAAGAGAAAACATATCATAAGGAACAAGGTGATTGAAGTCCTACCCTACTACGAATGTATCGGACACGTGATCAGTACAGAGGAACAGCTACTTTCCATTCCTGACCCTGTAAGCATTGATGTTGATCCACAGATCTCAGCATTCATCCAAAATAAACAACAACACGTGCAAGAAATGAAGAAACAAATTTCACAGATCCATGGTGAGTTAGTGTTTGTAGCAGATGATGCCAGTGACAAAGTCATGGTTAAACCAACTTTCACAAGAAAGACGCCCAAAGCACATGAATTAGTGAAAACCTGGTCAGCAGATGTCATCAAGAGCTTTGTGGGATACTGTTTGGCACAATTCAAATGCGTTTCTATACCAGTGTCCAATGATATATGGGAGCAGGTTAAAGGTCAAGTACAAGATATGTCAATGGGGGACTTGTCGCCAGATCTAAATGACCAATCACTGATGATCACAATTGTTGGTAAAGATGATGACGTAGATAACCTAAAGACGGCAATAGAAATCACGATTGATGACGTAACTCGGGAACTAGAAGAACATAGACTCATGGTTAAAGAAACTTACCAACTTGATGAACTCAAAGTTAAACAGTTGATATTATTCGGGTTCTCTGACTCTGTTGCCGACACGTATCCTGATGTGAAGATGACCATAGATGAGACACTCAATGCAATACACTATGAGGGGAAACGAAATGACGTCATTGCAGCTAAATGTCTTATGCATGAAACACTGAACCAAAGATTCTCAACAATGAAGGTCAAACCACCAAAATCCATACAGGACTTTCTAAGGAACCAAGAAGTTTCCCAAAGCATCTCCACATATTTCAAAGAGAATAATGTAGATGCTGTATTTTGTATAGATGGGGGAAGTATTCTTTGTTCAGCAAGAGGTAAAGATGATGTACAGAGAGCACTACACGTTATACAGTCTTATGTGGCTGAGTTCACTATCCCACTACAGTCTGACCACATTACTCTACTTCCAGAGTGGCAGGAGTTGTTATCAGACTTCATCGAAGAACACCATGCACTGGTTGATATTTCCAAGGGTAAGACCATGGCTGTCAAAATTACCACTTCACAATCGTCTGTCGGAATGATGAGAAAACGACTTGAAGATTTCATCTTATTAAACACAGATGTAGAAGAATCAGTCAAACTCGAAGCCGGGAAGTTGAAGTTCATTAATGAATACAAAGCAGATGAACTCCAAACTTTGCAACGAGGGAAGCTCAAATGTGTGGATATGACTCTAAAGTTGAAAGGGCATTTAAGCTATATACTAGTCACTGGCACATTAACTGACGTCAAGGTCACTGTTCCAAAACTAAGAAGTATGATAGATGGTATACTAGTACACCAGTACACAATTGACGAGCCTGTAGTTGCTTGGTTGTTCACACAGGAAAAGGGAGAGTCATACTTG
Source organism: Glandiceps talaboti (assembly GCF_964340395.1). Lineage (NCBI taxonomy): Eukaryota > Metazoa > Hemichordata > Enteropneusta > Spengelidae > Glandiceps > Glandiceps talaboti. Next base: position 911,575 of record NC_135568.1, read on the forward strand.
AAAGCACAAGCGGTTTATTTGAACTGTGTAATTGACGTATCTGATGCAATAGTGCCACCAAGAGTTGATGAATCTGACGTTACCTTTACTGGATCCCATACACCCTCCTCTTCCTCAGATCATGGTAAGTTACCATGTAACATCAGAAGGGGCAGAAGGCATATATGCATTAAAGTATGTACGGTATAATATTCTATAAAGTTGATATAGATGTTATATGATGTACAACTAGAATTTCTCTCCAGTGCCCCTTTTTCTTGAAAAGTAGTAGCTTATTACTGATATGAATTATTGCTGTTGTCAGCTAATTCTCAGTAGTACATGTAAGGTATTGAACCACACATCTCTCCCATCTGCAAACATTCTTCGCCAACTTTATTGGAACATGCCCTGCTGCGCATCTTAAACCGTTTCCACCTTCTGACAAATTATAAGGTGGACGAAGAATCCTTACAGAAGGGATGTGGATATGTGTCCGGAGAAATCAAAGCTCTATCACTATGCCTGAGAATTAGCTTACAACAGTGAAAGACAAGCGAAGGGAATAAAATACATATCACTGAACACATGTCATCGTTATTGCACATTAAAGTAGTGTAAGCATCTCTGTGATTATTTTGCCTCCTGTCCCCTGTGGTAACTTTAAAACAGTTACTTTACTAGCCGCATCTAAATTCCTCATCTTCATTAGAACAGTCAATTGGCACATTCATGACTACTTTCTTTGGTCATCTAATAATGTGAAGAAAGGAAAACGCCTCTATGTATCATCATTACACGCACACACACACACACACACACACACACACAGACACACACATATACATACTCAGACAGACAGACACGCACGCATGCATGTACGCACGCACGCACGCACAGACAGACATGCACACACGCGCGCGCGCACACACACAGTCGATTTTCTCATGACATGTTATATTCCTTTTCTGTTTTGTTTCAGTCACTGTAAGTTCTGCGTCTGCTGGTGCAGTTGATCCCATGGCCCATGCAGAAGGAGTACCTGATCGACTTATTCTGAAAATCTATGCAGAATCAAAAGATGATATTGATAATATTATCACAAAAATAGAGAAATATGTAAAGGATGAATTTACAGAAGAGGTAAGTCATCTAAAAGTACAAGTGTAACATAGTACATCGTAGAACGATCTCACCTTTTCAACGTACTTTGTCATCTAGATAATGTCTGGGTGTGTATGTATGTGTGTGTGTGTCTGTTTGTGCGCGAGCGTGTATCTGTCTGTCTGTCTGTGTCTGTCTGTCTGTCTGTCTGTCTGTCTGTCTGTCTGTATGTATGTCCGTCTGTCTGTCTGTCTGTCTGTCTGTCTGTCTGTCTGTCTGTCTGTCTGTCTGTCTGTCTGTCTGTCCGTCCGTCCCTAAATTTAGATTTCATATACAGACGCTTGTTTTAGAATCATATTCCCAATATTATTTGCAGGGTACCGGGTACAATACAAACATTCACACATTTTGAAAATGCTGCCTTTTCATGGTATGTGTATTGAAAACGACATACAATTAAGTCCGAACAGCTGAGGATTTCATATTTTTAAAGACCCCATCTAATATTACAAAGTGACTAACTACTTCTTTACCAAAGACGTTGTAACAATCTGTGGTTTATTTATATCATGTTGTTAACGATATCAATATTCTCCTTCATTTACATATACAGGTAATAGAAAAGGATATTATCAGTGAAATAACAGACGAAGACCTGATTGATGTGATTAAAATGGCACAAATACTTCACGTATGTATACTAAATAATCGTTTTATAATTTTCATAATCAAACTTTTCTTGACTTTTGTATTCTATGATACTCACAAAACATATTAGATTATAGCTTAGTACGCTATGGATCACAGTGTAATTGTCACGTGCTATCTTTAATACCTAATCGACATGTTTAGTGTAAAGACTGTATATTTCATTGACTTTGAAACGAGAACAGGATTATCTAAACTTCATACCACTAATACCTCGCCGCGCCAGGAGTTTCATTAGGTTTTCTATAGCCATTAAGTAGGAGCTGGTGTACACATTCACGAATAGGGAAGGGACCACAAATACGTTGGCTATGATCTAAGAATGAAGACAAGATAAAACTTAGCAGATAATGTGTAACTAGAAGTGACAGTTTCATTTATGATTTTGTTCAAGGTGGACGTTGTCAAGGATACGTCTACTAAACTACGTATCAGAGGCCCCATTCCACAGGTTATCAAAGTGCTGACAGAGACAAATAAATTAGTAAATGATTTTACTACGAGAATTGTCAATGAGAAGAGACAGAAAGCTTTGGCACAGACTGTCAGATGGCAATTCCAAATTGGTGACGACTACGAAGATTATGATGAACACATAACGGGAATTATTGAAATGGCATACGAGGATAAGAAAAGAACAATTGACTTCAGAATGAAGGGAAAAAAATACAGAATTGACTTTAATAAATTGACAGCGACCGATGTGAGTGACGCGTCAGCAACTGTTAAAGTGAAGAGACACCAGAAAGAATGTAAGAAAATTAGCGTGTTGTATTTTGACTTTCAAGAACTTGGTTACTCGCACATCCACACACATGTTGTATCACTTTACCAACCACTCTTCTCTTCTCAGCTCTGACTGACTGACTGACTGACTGACTGACTGACTGACTGACTGACTGACTGACCGACCGACCGACCGACCGACCGACCGACCGACCGACCGACCGACCGAGTCACCCACCGAGTCACCCGCCTGTGTATCACCTCTATGTACGCCGGTGGAAAGCCAATCTGCAGACAATAATTCTCATTAAATGTTTACAACGCAAAGGTATATATATATAATTCACCTTCTTTCTCGATTTAATTCCAATAGCATTGACAAGGGTACAAGCGATCCGATGTCCGTATTACAAATTATGCCGCGAATTCGTGAATACATTGAAATTGCAAGGTAAGATAATAATTTACTCCATGTTATCAATTTTTTTTTTTGACATTTTTAAAAAATACATTTTTTTATATTTTCGTCTAGGAAAATTATTTTAAAAAGTAGGAAACTAATTGGCATTTCTATATTGTTCTATTTAGATACTGCATTTGATCCAGAAAAGAGATTTGATAAATGTTTCTGTGAAGATTGCCATAAATCTCGAGGAGACAAGTTGGTAACCAATAGAGGGCAACCTCCAGCGAAGTATTCTCTGCCAATAGGTTGGGCCCGCTTTGCCTTAGAGTAAGTAGAGGGCAGAAAATAAAATTGTTGGTTTTCTGAAATTATGACAAAGGCGTTTGATAAGTGACGAGATATTTATTAATTCGTCACAACACAACTTGATATATTCATATAGTGAATAAACTATTACACTATTGCATATTATGGAGAACTTGAACGTAGTACGGTTATAATGT
>NC_135568.1:922500-937500 GCF_964340395.1 Glandiceps talaboti
CAATCAGAAGAGACAGGAAGAGAACAAACGTTTTTTATTTATTTCTGATTCAATCAATCAATCAATCAATCAATCAATCAATCAAACATTGAAAAATGTGTAAAATGTTTGTTATTGTACGTACAATAACAAACTTTTTACCCTTTTTGCATCTTTTTGCAATGTATTGAGTTATGAACATGGACTTGGTATATGTTATTTCACATTATTTTTTAAAGTAGAAAAACATAGTGAAGCTGTTTTATCAAATAAAAATCCAAAATAAATACCAAATTCTCATCCATATGGCCACTTAAAAAAACCATGTAAAATGTTTATTGTACGTTCAATAACAAACTTTTCAGACACTTTCTAAGTTTTTGCAATTTATTGAGTTACAACATGAACTTGGAATATGTTGTTTCACATCCCTTTTTCAGGTAACTACGCCATTGTGACATTTGTATATAATTATCTTAGGAGGTCCATATGGCAGTCTTTACTCAAGGTCTTTTACCCTAGGTGAAAGGTCATGACCCGACCAACCCTAAATTTCTTCAATCTGGCAAAATAATGGAAACAATATTAATCGACACAACCTAGGACAGGATTTGAAAAATGCTGCAACATCATTGATTGTAAGATGGCTACCCGACAAGGGCATATCTGAGCGAAAAGTATCCTTTATAGGTAAAAATAGGGACCTTTACAATTGAATGGTTCAAATAAAGTGTAATTTCACTTTAAATGTCATTTAATTCTAAGACATTCAAATTTTTAAAGTATGATTAACAATTGAAAGTATCACCAACATGTACACATACTTTCCCCTTTGTCGTCTCAATATTTTTAATTTTCTTTGCAATTGATTTCATCGGGTGTCCTTGTCATTTCCTAAATGTTGAATGTGAGACTGAACTTGAGACTGGTCTCCAATCTGATTTTGAATCTAATTCTGAGACCGACGCTATACACGTCCACCCTTTAGATATCGCATTATTGCCTCCACCTACGGAATTTGATGGAAATTATGTTATCTTCTTTGTCTAACTTCTACTTTTGTATGGCAAGAAGTAACTTGGCGATTATAAAACCAAAGAATTAAAACTGTGTGAAATTTATGAAACAGAAATGTTCCTGTATATGTCATTCTGTCTACCAGTTGTTCTCTATAGAAATCGTAAGTGTAGACAAGCCGACACAATATATATTTCAGCTAAATGCAAAACGTTTAACACCATCCCGCGATTCTTTTGTGGTGCAATGACTTGGAAGTTGGATGTTGTTTAATAGGAAACTTGCAATCCAGACTGAGCATGCTCAGATCCAAAGGACTATGGGATTATCTGTGGTTATCGTAATATCTTATCTGGAGCTACCGATGAAATAAACCTCCCACATTGGTCAAGCTAAATATGAATTGATCATTCGTGGTTATAAACAATTTAATAATATTGTTTACAATATTATCATATTTCCCATGATGCAACATTCAACATGGCGGGTTTGCAAGTTCCCTATTGTGTTAGCGATGGAGGGCGCACTTAATATATGATAAATTCAGTGGACGTAAGATAGCCAATCATATACTACCTTAACAATGTCAAAGCAGGTCAGGGAATTCCCCGAACTATTTATCAAAAGTCCCTATGACACACCCCAGACTATCACGGTTGCTGTGTAACACGAAATTCATAACCCATTTGCTGAAATTGTGCAGTCCGCTTTCGCGGAGAGCTCGATATGGCTCGATCTATATTAGTCTACGGTGTACCCGTGGAAATTGACGCGGAAAAAGCCTGTGATAAACTGGAGGTACACTTCCAGAGGTCGGACAGGTTTGAAAGTACAGAGGTGGATACGATCCAACCAACCTGGGTAGACGGAAATGAAAGAGTGTTCTACGTTAGATTTGATTCGGACATAGGTAAGGTTATTTACATTTACAACGTGTGTGCAAATTCATATTCAAGCTAGAAATCAAGCTCGCATGGTATAAACTATAATTCGATCCGTTGGGTAAGTCTACAATAGTTTATAATATATTGAAATGACCTTATCTAACCTACATTGCTATTGATCCGCCATTTAAGGTCAAATGATACATGCATCATTGGCATGAATTGAATTGAATGAAGAATATTATACTTCCTTTTAGGTTTTTTACAGTAAAACTCACGGTTAAGTAGCTTCAAGATAATTATGCATTAAAACGTTGCTGACTCATCATTGTTTATTGCTCACTTTCTAAGAAGCGAAACTTCTTTCATTTTCGATGTCGAGCAAACGACAAAGAAGGTGTGCACAAGAAATGATGACGTCGTATCCTTATACATGTATGTATTCACTGGTAGTGCAATCTGTAAACATACAGTGCAGGTCGCCCTGTCACATACAACTACCATCAGATCTCGAAGTTTTCTTACAAACTTTGTAAAAACATCTCTATATGGTTACTCTGTTTGCAAGTTCGTTCAATGAGCCCAGTGGCAATCAATATATTTATTATTAAAAACATTATTAAATACAAACATACTTAGAACTGACTTAAAATAAATGAAAGTTGTAAAATTTGTATCAGTTGATCATGGCATTTTGGTTGAAAACTCTTGCTAAGGAATATCTCCAAGATACAACAAGATACAACAATAACAACAAAGTCAGCTACTATATACGTTGTAAAAGGCCTATAGTCCAGACATTAATCGTATCAGAGTTCAAAACAGCTGGAGAACCAGAGTACTTGAAGTAAGATCGCCTTAAAAACAACAATGGTTACCACCTCAATATACGATACTTTGTCACGAGTTAAGAATATTTAACCGCGTCGTCCAATCAAACGCCACCTCTTAGACTTTTTAGGCGCTGCGCATATTGAGAAAAGATCAATATGTGCCAGTCAAGGCTATTGGTCGGTGCTGTCCTTGGGTAAGTCTAGAAAATATAGGAACATTGTGACGCAAGTATTGGAAAGGGAGTTATGTCTGTATGCCAAGTCACAGTGGAATGTGATTTGGCACAGTTTAAAAAAAATACTTTCAGATTGTACAAAAGCTTTATGCTGCATTTAGTTATTTGCACACACAGAACACAGCATTTCAATACGAAAGGTGACAATGTCACTGAACACGCAAATAAATCGTCGGAGGACACTTAAAGCAATACATTATATTTGGTAAGCGTGAGAGCAACATTAAAAACAGTGTACGATAACAGAGTACTTTTTCTATTTCTGAAATGATATAGGGTTATTACTTTTCTTTCCAGGTTGTATTTTCTTGTCGCGATATAGTTTTATTAGGACTTTAGAAATAATTACGGAATGGAGAGTGGACATTTTGTATTTTGTGAGTGCGATGTGTTGAGCTGCTAAAAAGTCGACATTGTTGTTAGATAGTTACCTCGCATTCAAATAGACAAACGTTTACAAAGAGGTGGAGCCTTACAACTTTGAAACCAGGAGTAGTTTTGAGGTCAAATATGATTTATAATTATGTATCCTGTTACACTAGTATGTTCTGTTCCAAGTTGCCGTATAGATAGTTTGCAAGTGTTTGCGAGTATAGAGCGGTTCTAACTGCAAACGTATCATTTGATGAAGCTGACCTTACTAGTACTAAATATTGTATGTCACTTGTTTTGATTCTAGATATTGAAGATGACGTTGTTCTGTATCTGAAAGTTGGCAATCATAGTACAGTTCCAATTCGAATACAACCTTGTCCGTCAGAAATCGAAGCGAATTTGTCCAAACAAACTTCGCAGCCATTGGAAGACGACGATTTTGATGATCAGACAAGTCCTTCCCAAGAGTTTCAGGTATTTATCGATTGCTAACATGATTTATTGACGAGAGGTGTGTTATGCTGTATTATCGCAAAGGTCATAACCTCACATGGTAGATGAGATGTACTGACAGGGCGACCTTTACCCAATAGTCCTAATTGAACTCCGTCTGTTTGAGTTTTGTCTCGGCTTCGTCACGACTGATAGACTATTCAGGGTTTGACACTCATAAATAGACATAAAAATGTAGCCCTCTAAAATGTCGACGCAACTTTGAGATTTCTTTTCTCCAGTTTCCGAATATTATAGACTTATTCACTTTTGTGAATTGAGCACGCAATACCATGAAGAAACTGCAGTAGCGCTATTGATCTCCGATCCACCCACCCACTCAACATTTAAAGGGGCACAAGCTGAGTGTATACGTTTTTTTGTGTGTAATTTTTTCTGTATATGTAAAGTTACAGTATTATATTTACTAATTTATACTTCGCCATCGTTTGTAATTGACAACTAAAATCTGGTAGTACAATGTACATATAAGGTATGAACAATCTGATGAAAGATAATCGAAAACGAAAGAAAAAGCAAAGAAAAAAATACTCGTATATTGCCGGCTACAAAATTGGTGCAGGAGTGATTTGGAAAACAGTCGTTACTATTTTCACTTCTCCGTTTATTCATATTTTTGTCAACCCTCTCTCAGTACATTTTCGTTTTCCACTTTAGGCTGTAAGACCACATATAATGTTGTTGTAGTTTCATGAATTCGTGCAACATATGAAAATAATTTAAATAAACTGGGTAGCCATTTGGATTATGTCATGCCAATGAAATACATTGGAGCTTTTTTAATTTGTATGTTAGCATGTTAAACATTCAATATCGCACAGTTTTCTCTTTCGATTCATTTCTTTGCACGAGTTTCCAACCTCAGAAAAGCAAGAAGTACTTTCAAAATGTTATTTTTAGCTCTGAGCTCAGACAATATGGTGGTCTTTGTGGACATTGTAAACGTTTGTGTCGCAGCCGAAATATTCGCGTACATGTGTGGGTGGAGTAATTGTTGCATGTCATGCCATAATAAAAGTGCCATAGTCCAAAATAACAATGGCATTTTGTTCATCTCTAATATTACAATGACCTTCCGCCTTAATGTATACTTGACAAAACAAGCCATTAATTTTAGGTTTTTTATATTATGTTGACTGCTTTTAAATTTGATTTTAAAGTTTCAGCTGTACCTCGTCTTTTACATTTTAACATTTTGTCATGGTGTATCCAACAACCACAAAGCATCGATGCAAAACGCACTTTTTGTGATTTTTATCAGGAAGCCATTGTTCAGACGACCATGGTGCAATTTTGTATAATTGAATACTAAAACTTTTTATCCATGGGTCAAGAATGCTATAATACACTCCATACTTAAATATACACTAGCTGCAACTGGAATATTTCTTAAAAAGTTGTTTTGTTTGGTACAATAACTCACCATAACATCGTACACCCTGAACATTATTGCATCACCTAAGGGTAAACATACTTTTTGTAGCTGTGTACACGATAAATCAAATTGATTTTTTTGTCAGCGCACCCAAAATTAGGGCCCTCAACGGCGATTATGATTTCAACCCTGTTTTATTCTACTTATGGATAACATCGACCACTGATTAACATATAAGTTGATGACATTGCGCATGCGTACACATTGTCGCAGCAGAAGAAAATGGCATCGTCTTCTGCTGGTGGAGTAGACGCAAGCATAGAAAATTCATGGCTTTTGCAATTTTCTGAAGACAAGCTTGCCAATGTTTGTGTCAACAAGGATTTTGAATGAACAAAGTTGGTAATTATACTTTCGTATATTCCTGTGTTGCTTTTCAAACTACCTTCACTGTTGTCATATGAAAACCCTATGGTGTAACGCCATATGTATCGTATGTTCTTTTCAGGCACTCCATACAAATTATGCAGTATATCATATTCATTGAAAGTATAGCAAACTATTTTCAATGTTTTCTGCATCTTTTCGTCACAGGTTGCACACACAGAGCAACCTTGGAACATCAATGAAGATGTAGATGACAACCTGAATGACCAATGCGAAGCAACCTATACCGACCAATGGCGTGCAACAACCGATAATCCCGACTCTGATTCCTCCGAAGACCAATTTCATACTCCTGATAGATCTGACAGTATGGATGATATAACACTTGACACACATCAAGAACAGGAGACGATGTCAACTAATGAAGAACAAACTGGTATGCAATCAAATGAAAGCGATGAAAACCTCAGCTGTCAAGATTTGGAGAAAATAGATGAGTCTGATGAGTCTCCTGACCACCTGTCACCTGAACATAACCAGGTGCAAGAGGCGCTGATTTTACAAAATCAAGAAGAGCTTCCAATACCCCAAGAAGCATTTACAAGTCAACAAGAATTCCAAAGTACTCAACATAATCGGTATTCACAGCCATTAACATCCACTCAGTCAGTACCCTCTACTCAACAGGTATTTCAGCAACACAACCCTTCACAGCAGTACAACCATCCCCATTATCAAACCAGAACACTTTCGAATGTTACACCCCCACAGGAACCGAGAACACAAGATAACCTACTGCAACAAGAAAAACAACAACCCAAGCCACAGTTCCAGCAATCAGAACAACCACAGATGCAGCAAAATCAACAACATTCACTACTATTAACATCACCACAATCAGTTCCCTTTGTTCCACAACCGGTACCATTTCAGGAGCACTATCCATCTCAACAATACAACCGACAAGAACAACCGATTACTGACTATCGCCTTCAACAACAACAACAACAACAACAACAACAACAACAACAACAACAACAACAACAACAACAACAACAACAGCAGCAGCAGCAGCAGCAGCAGCATCATCAGCAAAATGAGCCACAGCAAGCACCAGAAACAAAACCATTCCATCAATCACAGCAAATGTATCAGCAACAATCAGCACCATCATCACATCCACCAAACTCATTACAGACACCGTCACCTGCAATACCACCAAAAAAAACAGAACTCTCAGAACAACCAGCAGGGCAGCAATGTAGTCAGCCACCACCCTCAACACCACACTCACAGCAGCCGTGGGAAACTGGATACTATCCTCAAGGTCAACAACAACAACAACAACAACAACAACAACAACAACAACAACATCAACAACATCATCATCATGGATATCAACACCCATCACAACATCATCATAATCAATACCAATCATATCCAGGTCCTGGCCCTTATTCCAGTCAACAATATTATGGTTGGGGTATGGGTCAAAATCATCCATATACACACATCCCTCCACAAAATTACCAAGGCATGCAACCACAATATAGAACGGGCTTTAATCATCAATATAGTCAGCATCACCATTTGAATCCAATGATGAACACCCAGAGGGCATGGGGGCCTCGTCCACCATCTCATCAATACGGGCCATTTCATGGTCAACAACCGTATGGAGATTTTCACTCTAACAGTACATGGCCTGGTCAGCAACAAGACATGGCTCGTCCACCATTTGACCAATGGCAGGAAGAAATGCCAAAGAGCTCTATGTATTGTGACAAGGGAGATAGTGGGCAGAAAAGTACCACTCCATCAACTTCCACACCTCACCAAACATTTACAAAATCTACCATGAAAATAAAGAAAGAGGAGAAACCTGAAGAGGAAGAACTCACTAGCGAAGATGACACAGGTAATTCAGAGATACATTTATTTATCTTTTATCATTAAACGCCCTATCTTTGCTTCAAATATGTATTTGCACATTTAACGGCACAATATCCTCTATGACATTAGAATCAATTTTATCGACGAATATACTTAGATATATAGTTGTACCTCAGTTAACAATGAGCCAATTAACATTTTAAGAAACGGCAGCAAACTAATTGTACCCGCAAGGGTTGGAGATCGACAGTTAATGCTGACGCCATAGTTTCTTGAAAATTTGAGATCTCCACGAGTTTCAAGTAAATTCATGTATCGAAACTGGGTTATCAGTAACATTAATTTCTTTTATTAAAACTGAAACTAAACAGGTTGGAAAGCGATAAATATATAGCATTGTAACACCTTCAGTGTAACGTGTACTGACATAACGCACAATCTTTGTGACTGTATGTTGTATTTGATAAGGCACTATTTGTGTTCGTTTCTGAAAATAATTACGATATATTGTTTCCGAATTATTTAAAGTTATTTCGTTTGCTAAAATGTACGTAAATAAAATGCACTTTCTTTATAGACGAAGCCAACAAAGGATGTAGTGTTGAAGTGACTGGTTTTGATAGCATTGATTTAGAGACCCTAGAACTATACTTTGAGAGCAAGAGATCTGGTGGAGGTCAAATAGAAGGTGTTATTTTGAAAGGCGAAAAGACACTGATTATTACTTTTCAAGATGCTGAAGGTACGTGTTTTTTAATTTTCGTACACGATGTATGAATTCCAACTCTTGCCGTAATAATTGAATTCGAAGTCTTGAGGAAGTGCAATTAACATTGTAGTATATTGTAAGTTTTTAATTCGTTTTCCGTGTTGTCTTGAATAGTACAGCGACGCGTTCTTGAACAGAAAAGTCACATTGTCAACAAAGTTGCTCTTAAAGTGAAAGACGCTGTTGTTCTTCCTCGAGATGGGAAAAGTTTTTTATTGGAAGGACTACGAGAAGATACAACACGCGAGGACTTGGATTTACTTCTTGGGAGTTGTACGGACATGGAAGAAGATCCCTTGTTTTTGTTTGGAGAGAAGCGTGGTGTTGTCTTAGTCAGATATCCAGTAGAAATTACAGGTACATTCCATATAGTCCTGTTATAATAACTAAATCGAAGTGTGTGTGTGTGTGCGTGTGTGTGCGTGTGTGTGTGTGTGTGTGTGTGTGTGTGTGTGTGTGTGTGTGTGTGTGTGTGTGTGTGTAGAATGCAAGTAAATTCACGTTGCTATGGCAATCGGGCCACTTTGCAGTAATCATGGTTGTTAGAGATTTGAGAAATTCAGATTTTCCAAACATGTTTATCTCAAACTACAGAGTCAAAACTAAATATCGATCAAGTAAGAAAATTCAATATCCCAGTAAATGTACATATTTATCAAAGTCTGCATTAGTATAAAGCGGTGAAAAGCAAAGTCACGATGAAAGTGCTTCCATCACCGTTTTCATAACACATGTGAGCAAACTTATTTTCGCATGTGGTGCACATTATTGTCACATGTTTTCCAGTCATTTTTACATGTATGTTAGCCGTACATAGACCTGGTAGGTATAGTATGGTTCCATGTTAATGACGTCATAGGCATAGCAAAGTGTTTAAAGTCTAGGTATACTGATTAGAGAGAAGAGCAGTATGAATATATTTTTACACATATTAAACCTAACAGATACTTGTCCAAAAAGTACTGGGTTTGCACATATAACTGCATACCTCATAGTAAGTCGCATTCGCTACCATGGCAACCCAGGAGTGGCGTTATAGATGCTATTACTTTGGGAAATATGACTCTTCAATGTTGATAACTTGTATGTATCACTTATTAGCAGTTCTTGGCCGAACATAATTTTGGCGCTAAATGTAACTTAGATTAGTATGGTGATAGGAAAACTGTTGATACACGGTTCAAGCTGCAACACACGCATTACCCAATTTACTTATAAAGGTTACTTAAGTCAACTGGCAATTAATCAATCGATCCATTCATCCACTTTCCTATTCCCTCTAACTTTCTGATTTTTGTACTGAAATGCAGGTTTCGAAAAGATGTGCGAAAAATTATCGAAAAAGAAATACAAACAGTTGTCCCTGATCGCAAAACCAGTTCTGATGACCAACTGTCTGCTTGTGAAGAATCTCCCACAGGGAAGTACAAAGAACCTTGTTACCCTTTACTTTGAAAGCTCAAAGCGGAGTGGAGGTGGTGAAATAGATGACGTTAAGATAGATGATGAAAGAAATTCGGCAACTGTGTACTTTACTGACTACAATGGTACGAAAATTTAAGTATATTCATACTAACTTTATTCAGTTGGTACTTACATATCAGTTTACAATCGATCATTAAGAATAAAGAACAAATGTGTACATGTCTTACATGATGCATAATCAAAGTAATCACGTTATATCTAATCAGCACCAGTGTTTTCTATTTCAGTTGTCGATTCTGTTCTGATGAGGAAACATGAAATTAACGACACCCCAGTAGAAGTCCAACCATTCCACGACTGTATCGGATACGTCGTCAGTATGGAAGAACCTATACCATCATTTCCTGAGAGATTCTCAATGGAAGTAGAACAGCAGTTACTAACATTCTTTTGTTCCAAAGAAGGCCTGTTAGAAAAACTAAGAAAAGAAGTTTCAAATGTTCATGGTGAGTTGATGATCGAGGAGAATGGCAGAATGGTGGTAAACCATACCCTATCTGCAAAGACCCCAAATGTACATCAAGTTGTCAAGAACTGGTCTAAAGATGTTGAGACCTGCCTCAATGACAATTTTAAACAATTCAAGGCTGTATCTATACAAGTCCCAGAAGGCATCTGGTTACTGGTTCAAAATCAGTTATTTGAGATTGATGAAGGTGAGATGAAAGTACACCTCGAAGAAGAATCAACCAGTATTTCTTTTACTGGTTTAAAACAGGATGCTGACAATCTAGAGAAGGCCATACATTCGATAATCGACAAGATCGAAGCAGAACGGGAAAAGCAAAGACGAATGACTACTGTGCCAGTTCCATTAGACGATTCCCAAATAAAGCAGCTCAGGATGTGCAAATTCGTCAAACAAGCCGAAGAAAGGTATCCAGAAACGACAATAAAAATTATAGCAGAAGAAAGCAAGATTGCAATCCATGGACAAGAACATGATATCAGCGCTGTGAAACTCTTCATGTATGAGACACTGCAAGAACTCCATAAGACAAAGGTTAAACTGCAGACAGAATCCTTACAAGAGTTTTGGAAATCTCCAGCCGTCTCAAGTAAAATTTATGGCATCTTCAAAGAGAAGAACGTAGAAGCTGCATTCAACTTAGAAGGCAATGACGAAATAGTGTGTGCTGCACAGAAGAAAGGAGATATGCAGATGGCTGTTGATATTTTACAAAAGAGCATCATCGAGGTTAGTATAAAAGCCGACCCTAAATCAGAAGACGTGTTTCAACAAGGTGGATGGACAGATTTGCTAGCAAAACTACAGGAAGACAACATGGCGAGAATTGAAGTCTCTGGTCTCGAAGTTAGAGTGACTGGCTTTGACGCAATCATACAAGATATCAAGACAAAACTCGAAGAATTCATAAAGATGAATACCTTTATCGACTACAACATACAAAGCGAAAGTGGTAGATTGAAGTTCATTTCGAGATTTCAGAAAGGTTATCTTGACAAATTACAAAATGGAAGGCTCAGACCAGTCGAAATAAAAATAAGAAGGAAGGGAGATTCTGGCGCAATTATTATGAGAGGCACTCAAGATGACATGAACATTGTCATTCCACAAATAAAGAGATTGGTTGATGGGATACAATGCCACAAACATGGGATAGACAAACCTGGAATGTCAAAAGTCCTGCATAAAGAAGATGGATTAGAGTTTCTCAAACGAACTGAAACGGAAGTGCCTTGCATTATAGAAGGGATAAGTCTAGAAGAAGTATCAGTTGAAGAAACCGAAGAGACCTTGTCTGAAAGTCACACATATACAACCTATGACGATGGTAGGTTATTATGCATAATCATTGAATATAGTCGCACATTATTCTGAAAGACAATATCGCCATTTATAATTGATTGACAAACAAGTTATAGTAGTTTACGCCAGGTAACAAATAGAAGGTTGTGCTGCCAAAGGCACGTTAGGGATTCCCTCACATAATAGACCTACGGTAGTTTATACTTTTGTCCAACGCCGGCAATGAGCTTAAAGGGGAAAGCTTGATTCATTCACCATAACATTACTGTTTCAGATGATGACGGAGACGACTTCATGGCTACCAGTGATTATGTACCTGATACTACTGTGATGGCAATGGACTTAGGACACCAACCACCACTGCTGCAACCATCCTCAACGCAGTTTACCACAGCTGAACTTAAATTGATAAAACTCGTCATGGGAAACATATCATCCCAAAAGGTAGTTAGCTGAAGAATTGAAAACACAAAGACTAACCCTTAGTTGCAATGCTGTCATTTCTAAGATATTGTCGTTTAAACATGTGTGAAATATAAAATACATACAATTGTTCTGATACATTTTTAGTGTAACAGTTCTGAAACTTTACTGTACAGTACTGATAACGAATTAGTAATAATTGTAGTTCATCCTCCCATATATATATATATATATATATATATATAATAATAATAATAATAATAATAATAATAATAATAATAATAATAATAATAAGTTTATTTCACCAAGAATAAATGAACATGTACATGATTGGTGAGGACCAGAGAGGTAGTTCTAGTGGAACTAATTGAGTCTCTGGCCCTGAATACATACACTTGTTAAATGAAAGCAGTAAATATATATTGATAGTAGTGATTGTTTTACTCACAGGCTGATATAATAGTGAACACTATACAGACATCATGTGACCTCAACACTGGTGTGATATCAAAAGCCATTCTGTCAGTTGCTGGCCCACAGCTTCTGGATTATATGAACCAATCAAAACCTAGTACAGTTAACGAAGGCGATTTGATACGCACAATTGGTGGTAAACTGGCATGTCAGCTGGTGTATCATATTTGTATTCTTGGTACACATTGGAATGATGGAACAACTGCTGAACCGGTAAGGTATACCTAGTCATGTTTCAATATGGTAAAAGTATTCAGGTATTTCTATTAAACAGATTTGTTGATTATGAACACATTTCTAAGTAAGACTGGAGGATGTCTGTTCGGGTTCTTAATATTTGCTGACAGGAATTGTATTTCGCATGCTTTTGACAAGCTGGTTCGTTAAGGAAGTGAGCAAACACCTCAATTATGTACTAATTGGCGTTTCTCTGACCGCAGCAGTAAACGATAAAACAAACACTGAAAAGACTGGAATTGTTGGTAAAGATATTTTAGCCAAATGTAACAGAAAGAAACCGAATGTGAAACTCTATCCTTCTACTTACCAATCAATCTTGTACTTATTTGCAGCTTTTGCGAAGTGTTCTTCAGAAGTGTTTTGAGACTGCAACGAAGGATAAAAAGACATCAATTGCCATTCCTGCCATTGGAACTGGTGGACTTGGCTACCCGAAAAACACTACAGCCAGGATTATGTACGATGAAGCAAAGCAATTCAGTGCCAAGTATCCAAACTCTTCGTTAACCCATATAAACGTCGTTGTTTATGATAAAGATACCTGCAAGGTAAGTCGTGAAGTGTGATTCTATTTGCACAGTATAATCGTTACTATGGCATTTATCTTATTTTAGAGAGCATGGAACGCTTTCCATTTTACGAGCTTCATCTTGTAATTTGGCATTATGTGAGTATTTCATGAGTAATCACACTTCGTAATAAAATGTGAAAAATGTTCTGATATTCCATCTTTTGATAAAAGCTTACTTTGCATTTTATTCTATTTCTAGGCCTTTGAAGATGAGATGATTAAGCTGAATACAAGCCGGAAATCTCCACAAGTGCACACACACGGACATCCTAAAAGTAAGAAAAACTTTTGTGTGAATTTCACCTGTACCGAGTCTCTCTTTCTGAAGTCGTTGTCAGAATGGTAAATGTGTTGACATTATTTGGGCACGAACCGAAGAATGTAAGGGGTCAATGTGTCTCTTTATTATGTAATTTTCATATCATAATCATATTGTTACAGGAATGCATGCCTCAACACCAGTATCACTAGATGTAACAGATGCAACGTCTTTCAAGACCACAGAAGGTATATTGGTTAAGATAGTGAAAGGAAATATTGCAGATCAAAAGGTACAGTTTGTGTGTCACAGAAAGTCTTCAATGAGTGAATATCTATTAATTATATTTTTTGCCAAAGACTTCAAATGATAGGGTTCAAAGATTAGTTTAGATTTAGTTATACATCAGTCTCCTATAGACAAAACCACCTGAAGTTAAATGCGTCAATGTCCTTGTCCGTACCGTTTGCATGCGTCCATCCGTACCTGACCTCGTCGCTGATACCTCACAAGCAGACGGCACAGAGTTTAAACAATTAGTCATTTTAACACCACTCAATTTCGAGACCTTGGCCGATATTACTGAACAGTGGGTATTTGTCGTTAGAGTGAACATTTCCGACTGTGACTAAAAATATTAAAAACCCAGAGACACCATTCAAGTGAGAACACCCGTATCATCTTTTAAAGACCCAGACCTCCATTTCAAAGCCAAACATGAGTTTGCATAATAACCTGGGAAGCTCATTATATATACTTCTTAAATTACGTTGTAAAGACACCATTCAAAAATCTACAACCATGTTTTGAGGAAAAACCTGTTATGACAGACTTTGACCTCGTCTCATATGTCTGTACTACATATATAATCTGTTAATTGTCTCCTGTAATGGGGTCGCATTGTAATATGCACTGCTATGTACGATATTATAAACTTACTTTATATATAATACATTGCCAGCTAATTGATTATAGGATCCACCTTCGGACACAAGTAAAAATTAAAATAAGGACGAAGATTGCCAGCTAATAGGGAACTTGCAAACCCACCATGTTGAATGTTGCATCATGGAAAATGTGATAATAAATACTAATCAGTTAGTATTGTAAACAATGTTGATACATTGATTGTAACCACAAATAATAAATTCATAGTTACCCTGACAATTGTGGGAGGTTAATTTTATCAGTAGCTCCAGATTAGGTATTACGATAACCACAGATAATCCCATAGTCCTTTGCGTCTGAGCATGCTCAGTCTGGATTGCAAGTTCGCTATTATTGTATGGCACCAACTTTAGAATGTAATTAACGTTAATGTTTCCGGCGGGGGCCTTGATGGGCAATGATGGCTAATCTTAGAATACTTGACTATATTTGTCGTGTACTGACAACAAGCTTCTCTTTTAGGCTGATGTGATAATTAACACAATTCAGACATCATGCGATCTCAGTACTGGTGTCATAGCCCAGGCGATTGGAAAGGCTGCCGGCGACTCACTCAAACAGGATATGC